>NW_027468911.1:3949371-4253168 GCF_051014615.1 Bombus vancouverensis nearcticus
AATGCTATGACGTTATAACGTATTACGTTATATGGGATGACGTTATAACGTATTACGTAATATGGGATGACGTTATAACGTAATAGGTTATATGGAATAACGTTATAACGTATTAGGTTATATGGTATGACGCTATAACGTAAATAGATTATATGGTATGACGTTATACCGTATTACGTTATATGGGAAGTGGTTATAACGTATTGCGTTTAATGCTATGACGTTATAACGTATTACGTTATATGGCATGACGTTATAACGTAATGCGTTATATGGTATGACGTTATAACGTCATAGGTTATACGGTATGACGTTATAACGTAATAAGTTATATGGCATGACGCCATAACGTAATACGTTATATGGTATGACGTTATAACGTAAATAGATTATATGGTATGACGTTATACCGTATTACGTTATATGGGATGACGTTATAACGCATTACGTAATATGGGATGACGTTATAACGTATTACGTTATGTGGGACGACGTTATAACGTATTGCGTTATATGGGATGACGTTATAACGTCTTACGTTATATGGGATGATATTATAACGTATTACGTTATATGGGATGACGTTATAACGTAATAGGTTATATGGTATAACGTTATAACGTATTACGTTATATGGTATGACGTTATAACGTCATAGGTTATACGGTATGACGTTATAACGTAATACGTCATATGGTATGACGTTATAACGTATTACATAATATGGGACGACTTTATAACGCATTACGTTATATGGGATGACGTTATAACGTATTACGTTAAATGGAATACCGTTATAACGTATTAGGTTATATGGTATGACGCTATAACGTATTACGTTATATGGCATGACGTTATAACGTATTACGTAATATGGGATGACGTTATAACGTCATAGGTTATACGGTATGACCTTATAACGTAATAGGTTATATGGCATGACGCTATAACGTAATACGTTATATGGTATGACGTTATAACGTAAATAGATTATATGGTATGACGTTATACCGTATTACGTTATATGGAATACCGTTATAACGTATTAGGTTATATGGTATGACGCTATAACGTATTACGTTATATGGCATGACGTTATAACGTATTACGTTATATGGTATGACGTTAATACGTAAATAGGTTATATGGTATGACGTTATACCGAATTACGTTATATGGTATGACATTATAACGTAAATAGGTTATATGGTATGACGTTATAGCGTACTACGTTATATGGGACGACGTTATAACGTATTGCGTTATATGGGATGACGTTATAACGTCTTACGTTATATGGGATGATATTATAACGTATTACGTTATATGGGATGACGTTATAACGTAATAGGTTATATGGTATAACGTTATAACGTATTACGTTATATGGTATGACGTCATAACGTAATAGGTTATATGGTATGACGTTATAACGTATTACGTTACATGGGATGATTAATAACGTAATAGGTTATATGGTATAACGTTATAACGTATTACGTTATATGGTATGACGTCATAACGTAATAGGTTATATGGTATGACGTTATAACGTATTACGTTATATGGGATGATTAATAACGTAATAGGTTATATGGTATAACGTTATAACGTATTACGTTACATGGTATGACGTCATAACGTAATAGGTTATATCGTATGACGTTATAACGTAATACCTTATATGGTATGACGCTATAACGTAAATAGATTATAGGGTATGACGTTATACCGTATTACGTTATATGGGAAGACGTTATAACGTATTGCGTTTAATGCTATGACGTTATAACGTATTACGTTATATGGCATGACGTTATAACGTAATGCGTTATATGGTATGACGTTATAACGTCATAGGTTATACGGTATGACGTTATAACGTAATAGGTTATATGGCATGACGCTATAACGTAATACGTTATATGGTATGACGTTATAACGTAAATAGATTATATGGTATGACGTTATACCGTATTACGTTATATGGGATGACGTTATAACGCATTACGTAATATGGGATGACGTTATAACGTATTACGTTATGTGGGACGACGTTATAACGTATTGCGTTATATGGGATGACGTTATAACGTCTTACGTTATATGGGATGATATTATAACGTATTACGTTATATGGGATGACGTTATATCGTAATAGGTTATATGGTATAACGTTATAACGTATTACGTTATATGGTATGACGTTATAACGTCATAGGTTATACGGTATGACGTTATAACGTAATACGTCATATGGTATGACGTTATAACGTATTACATAATATGGGACGACTTTATAACGCATTACGTTATATGGGATGACGTTATAACGTATTACGTTATATGGAATACCGTTATAACGTATTAGGTTATATGGTATGACGCTATAACGTATTACGTTATATGGCATGCCGTTATAACGTATTACGTTATATGGTATGACGTTAATACGTAAATAGGTTATATGGTATGACGTTATACCGAATTACGTTATATGGTATGACATTATAACGTAAATAGGTTATATGGTATGACGTTATAGCGTATTACGTTATATGGGACGACGTTATAACGTATTGCGTTATGTGGTATGACGTTATAACGTATTACGTTATATGGGATGACGTTATAACGTATTACGTAATATGGGATGACGTTATAACGTAATAGGTTATATGGTATAACGTTACAACGTATTACGTTATATGGTATGACGTCATAACGTAATAGGTTATATGGTATGACGTTATAACGTAATAACTTATAAGGTATGACGTTATAACGTAAATGGGTTATATGGTATGACGTTATACCGTATCACGTTATATGGGCTGACGTTATAACGTAATAGGTTATATGGTATAATATTATAACTTATTACGTCGTATAGTGTGACGTTCTAACATAATATTTTATATGGTACGACGGTATAACGTAATACGTTATATTGGATGACGTTATAACGTATTACGTTATATGGTATGACGTTATAACGTCATAGGTTATACGGTATGACGTTATAACGTAATAGGTTATATGGGATGACGTTATAACGCATTACGTAATATGGGATGACGTTATAACGTATTACGTTATGTGGGACGACGTTATAACGTATTGCGTTATATGGGATGACGTTATAACGTCTTACGTTATATGGGATGATATTATAACGTATTACGTTATATGGGATGACGTTATAACGTAATAGGTTATATGGTATAACGTTATAACGTATTACGTTATATGGTATGACGTTATAACGTCATAGGTTATACGGTATGACGTTATAACGTAATACGTCATATGGTATGACGTTATAACGTATTACATAATATGGGACGACTTTATAACGCATTACGTTATATGGGATGACGTTATAACGTATTACGTTATATGGAATACCGTTATAACGTATTAGGTTATATGGTATGACGCTATAACGTATTACGTTATATGGCATGACGTTATAATGTATTACGTTATATGGTATGACGTTAATACGTAAATAGGTTATATGGTATGACGTTAATACGTAAATAGGTTATATGGTATGACGTTATACCGAATTACGTTATATGGTATGACATTATAACGTAAATAGGTTATATGGTATGACGTTATAGCGTATTACGTTATATGGGACGACGTTATAACGTATTGCGTTATGTGGTATAACGTTATAACGTATTACGTTATATGGGATGACGTTATAACGTATTACGTAATATGGGATGACGTTATAACGTAATAGGTTATATGGTATAACGTTATAACGTATTACGTTATATGGTATGACGTCATAACGTAATAGGTTATATGGTATGACGTAATAACGTAATAACTTATATGGTATGACGTTATAACGTAAATAGGTTATTAGGTATGACGATATACCGTATCACGTTATATGGGATGACGTTATAACGCATTACGTAATATGGGATGACGTTATAACGTAATAGGTTATATGGTATGACGTTATACCGTATTACGTTATATGGGATGACGTTATAACGTATTACGTAATATGGGGTGACGTTATAACATATTACGTTATATGGGCTGACGTTATAACGTAATAGGTTATATGGTATAAAATTATAACTTATTACGTCGTATAGTGTGACGTTCTAACATAATATTTTATATGGTACGACGGTATAACGTAATACGTTATATGGGATGACGTTATAACGTATTACGTTATATGGGATGACGTTATAACGTATTACGTTATATGGTATGACGTTATAACGTAATACCTTATGTGGTATGACGTTATAACGTTAATAGGTTATATGGTATGACGTTATACCGAATTACGTTATATGGTATGACGTTATAACGTAAATAGGTTATATGGTATGACGTTATACCGTATTACGTTATATGGGATGACGTTATAACGCATTACGTAATATGGGATGACGTTATAACGTATTACGTCATGTGGGACGACGTTATAACGTATTGCGTTATATGGGATGACGTTATAACATATTGCGTTATATGGGATGACGCTATAACGTATTACGTTATATGGCATGACGTTATTACGTAATAGGTTATATGGTATGACGTTATAACGTAATACGTTATATGGTATGACGTTATAACGTAAATAGGTTATATGGTATGACGTTATACCGTATTACGTTATATGGGATGACGTTATAACATATTGCGTTATATGGGATGACGCTATAACGTAATACGTCATATGGGAAGACGTTATAACGTATTGCGTTATATGGTATGACGTTATAACGTAAATAGGTTATATGGTATGACGTTATACCGTATCACGTTATATTGGATGACGTTATAACGCATTAAGTAATATGGGATGACGTTATAACGTAATAGGTTATATGGTATGACGTTATACCGTATTACGTTATATGGGATGACGTTATAACGTATTACGTAATATGGGGTGACGTTATAACATATTACGTTATATGGGCTGACGTTATAACGTAATAGGTTATATGGTATAAAATTATAACTTATTACGTCGTATAGTGTGACGTTCTAACATAATATTTTATATGGTATGACGGTATAACGTAATACGGTATATGGGATGACGTTACAACGTATTACGTTATATGGGATGACGTTATAACGTATTACGTTATATGGTATGACGTTATAACGTAATACGTTATGTGGTATGACGTTATAACGTTAATAGGTTATATAGTATGACGTTATACCGAATTACGTTATATGGTATGACGTTATAACGTAAATAGGTTATATGGTATGACGTTATACCGTATTACGTTATATGGGATGACGTTATAACGCATTACGTAATATGGGATGACGTTATAACGTATTACGTTATGTGGTTCGACGTTATAACGTATTGCGTTATATGTGATGACGTTATAACGTACTACGTTATATGGGATGACGTTATAACGTATTACGTTATATGGGATGACGTTATAACGTAATATGTTATATGGTATGACGTTATAAAGTAAATAGGTTATATGGTATGACGTTATACCGAATTACGTTATATGGTATGACGTTATAACGTAAATAGGTTATATGGTATGACGTTATACCGTATTACGTTATATGGGATGACGTTATAACGCATTACGTAATATGGGATGACGTTATAACGCATTACGTAATATGGGATGACGTTATAACGTATTAGGTTATGTGGTTCGACGTTATAACGTATTGCGTTATATGTGATGACGTTATAACGTACTACGTTATATGGGATGACGTTATAACGTATTACGTTATATGGGATGACGTTATAACGTAATAGGTTAAATGGTATGACGTTATAAAGTAAATAGGTTATATGGTATGACGTTATACCGAATTACGTTATATGGTATGACGTTATAACGTAAATAGGTTATATGGTATGACGTTATACCGTATTGCGTTATATGGGATGACGTTATAACTTATTGCGTTATACGGGATGACGTTATAACGTATTACGTTATATGGGATGACGTTATAACGTATTACGTAATATGGGATGACGTTATAACGTAATAGGTTATACGGTATAACGTTATAACGTATTGCGCTGTATGGTATGACGTTATAACGTAATAGGTTATATGGTATGACGTTATAACGTAATACGTTATATGGGATGACGTTATAACGCATTACGTAATATGGGATTACGTTATAACGGATTACGTTATATGGGACGACGTTATAACTTATTGCGTTATATGGGATGACGTTATAACGGATTACGTTATATGGGACGACGTTATAACTTATTGCGTTATATGGGATGACGTTATAACGTATTACGTTATATGAGATGACGTTATAACGTATTACGTAATATGGGATGACGTTATAACGTAATAGGTCATACGGTATAACGTTATAACGTATTACGCTGTATGGTATGACGTTATAACGTAATAGGTTATATGGTATGACGTTATAACGTAATAGGTTACATGGTATGACGTTATAACGTAATACGTTATATGGGATGACGTTATAACGTAATAGGTTAAATGGTATGACGTTATAAAGTAAATAGGTTATATGGTATGACGTTATACCGAATTACGTTATATGGTATGACGTTATAACGTAAATAGGTTATATGGTATGACGTTATACCGTATTGCGTTATATGGGATGACGTTATAACTTATTGCGTTATACGGGATGACGTTATAACGTATTACGTTATATGGGATGACGTTATAACGTATTACGTAATATGGGATGACGTTATAACGTAATAGGTTATACGGTATAACGTTATAACGTATTGCGCTGTATGGTATGACGTTATAACGTAATAGGTTATATGGTATGACGTTATAACGTAATACGTTATATGGGATGACGTTATAACGCATTACGTAATATGGGATTACGTTATAACGGATTACGTTATATGGGACGACGTTATAACTTATTGCGTTATATGGGATGACGTTATAACGGATTACGTTATATGGGACGACGTTATAACTTATTGCGTTATATGGGATGACGTTATAACGTATTACGTTATATGAGATGACGTTATAACGTATTACGTAATATGGGATGACGTTATAACGTAATAGGTCATACGGTATAACGTTATAACGTATTACGCTGTATGGTATGACGTTATAACGTAATAGGTTATATGGTATGACGTTATAACGTAATAGGTTACATGGTATGACGTTATAACGTAATACGTTATATGGGATGACGTTATAACGTATTACGTAATATGGGATGACGTTATAACGTAATAGGTTATACGGTATAACGTTATAACGTATTACGCTGTATGGTATGACGTTATAACGTAATAGGTTATATGGTATGACGTTATAACGTAATACGTTATATGGTATGACGTTATAACGTAAATAGGTTATATGGTATGACGTTATACCGTATTACGTTATATGGGATGACGTTATAACGCATTACGTAATATGGGATTACGTTATAACGGATTACGTTATATGGGACGACGTTATAACTTATTGCGTTATATGGGATGACGTTATAACGTATTACGTTATATGGGACGACGTTATAACTTATTGCGTTATATGGGATGACGTTATAACGGTTTACGTTATATGGGACGACGTTATAACTTATTGCGTTATATGGGATGACGTTATAACGTATTACGTTATATGGGATGACGTTATAACGTATTACGTAATATGGGATGACGTTATAACGTAATAGGTTATATGGAATAACGTTATAACGTATTAGGTTATATGGTATGACGCTATAACGTAAATAGATTATATGGTATGACGTTATACCGTATTACGTTATATGGGAAGAGGTTATAACGTATTGCGTTTAATGCTATGACGTTATAACGTATTACGTTATATGGCATGACGTTATAACGTAATGCGTTATATGGTATGACGTTATAACGTCGTAGGTTATACGGTATGACGTTATAACGTAATAGGTTATATGGCATGACGCTATAACGTAATACGTTATATGGTATGACGTTATAACGTAAATAGATTATATGGTATGACGTTATACCGTATTACGTTATATGGGATGACGTTATAACGCATTACGTAATATGGGATGACGTTATAACGTATTACGTTATGTGGGACGACGTTATAACGTATTGCGTTATATGGGATGACGTTATAACGTCTTACGTTAAATGGGATGATATTATAACGTATTACGTTATATGGGATGACGTTATAACGTAATAGGTTATATGGTATAACGTTATAACGTATTACGTTATATGGTATGACGTTATAACGTCATAGGTTATACGGTATGACGTTATAACGTAATACGTCATATGGTATGACGTTATAACGTATTACATAATATGGGACGACTTTATAACGCATTACGTTATATGGGATGACGTTATAACGTATTACGTTATATGGAATACCGTTATAACGTATTAGGTTATATGGTATGACGCTATAACGTATTACGTTATATGGCATGACGTTATAACGTATTACGTTATATGCTATGACGTTAATACGTAAATAGGTTATATGGTATGACGTTATACCGAATTACGTTATATGGTATGACATTATAACGTAAATAGGTTATATGGTATGACGTTATAGCGTATTACGTTATATGGACGACGTTATAACGTATTGCGTTATGTGGTATGACGTTATAACGTATACAGTTATATGGGATGACGTTATAACGTATTACGTTATATGGGATGACGTTATAACGTAATAGGTTATATGGTATAAAATTATAACTTATTACGTCGTATAGTGTGACGTTCTAACATAATATTTTATATGGTATGACGGTATAACGTAATACGTTATATGGGATGACGTTACAACGTATTACGTTATATGGGATGACGTTATAACGTATTACGTTATATGGTATGACGTTATAACGTAATACGTTATGTGGTATGACGTTATAACGTTAATAGGTTATATGGTATGACGTTATACCGAATTACGTTATATGGTATGACGTTATAACGTAAATAGGTTATATGGTATGACGTTATACCGTATTACGTTATATGGACGACGTTATAACGTATTGCGTTATGTGGTATGACGTTATAACGTATTACGTTATATGGGATGACGTTATAACGTATTACGTTATATGGGATGACGTTATAACGTAATAGGTTATATGGTATAAAATTATAACTTATTAAGTCGTATAGTGTGACGTTATAACGTAATACGTCATATGGTATGACGTTATAACGTATTACATAATATGGGACGACTTTATAACGCATTACGTAATATGGGATGACGTTATAACGTAATAGGTTATATGGTATAACGTTATAACGTATTACGTTATATGGTATGACGTTATAACGTAATACGTTATATGGTATGACGTTATAACGTAAATAGGTTATATGGTATGACGTTATACCGTATTACGTTATATGGGATGACGTTATAACGCATTACGTAATATGGGATTACGTTATAACGGATTACGTTATATGGGACGACGTTATAACTTATTGCGTTATATGGGATGACGTTATAACGTATTACGTTATATGGGACGACGTTATAACTTATTGCGTTATATGGGATGACGTTATAACGGATTACGTTATATGGGACGACGTTATAACTTATTGCGTTATATGGGATGACGTTATAACGTATTACGTTATATGAGATGACGTTATAACGTATTACGTAATATGGGATGACGTTATAACATAACAGGTTATACGGTATAACGTTACAACGTATTACGCTGTATGGTATGACGTTATAACGTAATAGGTTATATGGTATGACGTTATAACGTAATAGGTTATATGGTATGACGTTATAACGTAATACGTTATATGGGATGACGTTATGACGTATTACGTAATATGGGATGACGTTATAACGTAATAGGTTATACGGTATAACGTTATAACGTATTACGCTGTATGGTATTACGTTATAACGTAATAGGTTATATGGTATGACGTTGTAACGTAATACGTTATATGGTATGACGTTATAACGTAAATAGGTTATATGGTATGACGTTATACCGTATTACGTTATATGGGATGACGTTATAACGCATTACGTAATATGGGATTACGTTATAACGGATTACGTTATATGGGACGACGTTATAACTTATTGCGTTATATGGGATGACGTTATAACGTATTACGTTATATGGGATGACGTTATAACGTATTACGTAATATGGGATGACGTTATAACGTAATAGGTTATACGGTATAACGTTATAACGTATTACGCTGTATGGTATGACGTTATAACGTAATAGGTTATATGGTATGACGTTATAACGTAATACGTTATATGGTATGACGTTATAACGTCAATAGGTTATATGGTATGACGTTATACCGTATTACGTTATATGGGATGACGTTATAACGCATTACGTAATATGGGATGACGTTATGACGTATTACGTTATCTGGGACGACGTTATAACGTAATGCGTTATATGGGATTACGTTATAACGTATTACGTTATATGGTATGACGTTATAACGTAATAGGTTATATGGCATGACGTTATAACGTAATACGTCATATGGTATGACGTTATAACGTATTACATAATATGGGACGACTTTATAACGCATTACGTTATATGGGATGACGTTATAACGTATTACATAATATGGGACGACTTTATAACGCATTACGTTATATGGGATGACGTTATAACGTATTACGTTATATGGAATACCGTTATAACGTATTAGGTTATATGGTATGATGCTATAACGTATTACGTTATATGGCATGACGTTATAACGTATTACGTTATATGGTATGACGTTAATACGTAAATAGGTTATATGGTATGACGTTATACCGAATTACGTTATATGGTATGACATTATAACGTAAATAGGTTATATGGTATAACGTTATAACGTATTACGTTATATGGTATGACGTTATAACGTCATTGGTTATACGGTATGACGTTATACCGTATTACGTTATATGGGATGACGTTATAACGCATTACGTAATATGGGATGACGTTATGACGTATTACATAATATGGGACGACTTTATAACGCATTACGTTATATGGGATGACGTTATAACGTATTACATAATATGGGACGACTTTATAACGCATTACGTTATATGGGATGACGTTATAACGTAATACGTTATATGGTATGACGTTATAACGTCAATAGGTTATATGGTATGACGTTATACCGTATTACGTTATATGGGATGACGTTATAACGCATTACGTAATATGGGATGACGTTATGACGTATTACGTTATCTGGGACGACGTTATAACGTAATGCGTTATATGGGATTACGTTATAACGTATTACGTTATATGGGATGACGTTATAACGTATTACGTTATATGGCATGACGTTACAACGTAATACGTTATATGGTATGACGTTATAACGTAATAGGTTATATGGCATGACGTTATAACGTAATACGTCATATGGTATGACGCTATAACGTATTACATAATATGGGACGATTTTATAACGCATTACGTTATATGGGATGACGTTATAACGTATTACATAATATGGGACGACTTTATAACGCATTACGTTATATGGGATGACGTTATAACGTATTACGTTATATGGAATACCGCTATAACGTATTAGGTTATATGGTATGACGCTATAACGTATTACGTTATATGGCATGACGTTATAACGTATTACGGTATATGGTATGACGTTAATACGTAAATAGGTTATATGGTATGACGTTATACCGAATTACGTTATATGGTATGACATTATAACGTAAATAGGTTGTATGGTATGACGTTATAGCTTAATAGGTTATATCGTATGACGTTATACCGAATTACGTTATATGGTATGACGTTATAACGTAAATAGGTTATATGGTATGACGTTATACCGTATTACGTTATATGGGATGACGTTATAACGCATTACGTAATATGGGATGACGTTATAACGTATTACGTTATGTGGGACGACGTTATAACGTATTGCGTTATATGGGATGACGTTATAACGTACTACGTTATATGGGATGACGTTATAACGTATTACGTTATATGGGATGACGTTATAACGTAATAGGTTATATGGTATGACGTTATAAAGTAAATAGGTTATATGGTATGACGTTATACCGAATTACGTTATATGGCATGACGTTATAACGTAAATAGGTTATATGGTATGACGTTATACCGTATTACGATATATGGGATGACGTTATAACGCATTACGTAATATGGGATGACGTTATAACGTATTACGATATGTGGGACGACGTTATAACGTATTGCGTTATATGGGATGACGTTATAACGTATTATGTTATATGGGATGACGTTGTAACGTAATAGGTTATATGGTATAACGTTATAACGTATTACGTTGTATGGTATGACGTTATAACGTAATAGGTTATATGGTATGACGTTATAACGTAATACGTTATATGGTATGACGTTATAACGTAAATAGGTTATATGGTATGACGTTATACCGTATTACGTTATATGGTATGACGTTATAACGTCATAGGTTATACGGTATGACGTTATAACGTAATACGTCATATGGTATGACGTTATAACGTATTACGTAATATGGGACGACGTTATAACGCATTACGTTATGTGGGATGACGTTATAACGTATTACGTTATATGGAATACCGTTATAACGTATTAGGTTATATGGTATGACGCTATAACGTATTACGATATATGGCATGACGTTATAACGTAATGCGTTATATGGTATGACGTTATACCGTATTACGTTATATGGGATGACGTTATAACGCATTACGTAATATGGGATTACGTTATAAAGGATTACGTTATATGGGACGACGTTATAACTTATTGCGTTATATGGGATGACGTTATAACGTATTACGTTATATGGGACGACGTTATAACTTATTGCGTTATATGGGATGACGTTATAACGGATTACGTTATATGGGACGACGTTATAACTTATTGCGTTATATGGGATGACGTTATAACGTATTACGTTATATGAGATGACGTTATAACGTATTACGTAATATGGGATGACGTTATAACATAACAGGTTATACGGTATAACGTTATAACGTATTACGCTGTATGGTATGACGTTATAACGTAAATAGGTTATATGGTATGACGTTATACCGTATTACGTTATATGGACGACGTTATAACGTATTGCGTTATGTGGTATGACGTTATAACGTATTACGTTATATGGGATGACGTTATAACGTATTACGTTATATGGGATGACGTTATAACGTAATAGGTTATATGGTATAAAATTATAACTTATTACGTCGTATAGTGTGACGTTATAACGTAATACGTCATATGGTATGACGTTATAACGTATTACATAATATGGGACGACTTTATAACGCATTACGTAATATGGGATGACGTTATAACGTAATAGGTTATATGGTATAACGTTATAACGTATTACGTTATATGGTATGACGTCATAACGTAATAGGTTATATGGTATGACGTTATAACGTAATAACTTATATGGTATGACGTTATAACGTAAATAGGTTATATGGTATGACGTTATACCGTATCACGTTATATTGGATGACGTTATAACGCATTAAGTAATATGGGATGACGTTATAACGTAATAGGTTATATGGTATGACGTTATACCGTATTACGTTATATGGGATGACGTTATAACGTATTACGTAATATGGGGTGACGTTATAACATATTACGTTATATGGGCTGACGTTATAACGTAATAGGTTATATGGTATAAAATTATAACTTATTACGTCGTATAGTGTGACGTTCTAACATAATATTTTATATGGTATGACGGTATAACGTAATACGTTATATGGGATGACGTTACAACGTATTACGTTATATGGGATGACGTTATAACGTATTACGTTATATGGTATGACGTTATAACGTAATACGTTATGTGGTATGACGTTATAACGTTAATAGGTTATATGGTATGACGTTATACCGAATTACGTTATATGGTATGACGTTATAACGTAAATAGGTTATATGGTATGACGTTATACCGTATTACGTTATATGGGATGACGTTATAACGCATTACGTAATATGGGATGACGTTATAACGCATTACGTAATATGGGATGACGTTATAACGTATTACGTAATATGGGATGACGTTATAACGTAATAGGTTATGCGGTATAACGTTATAACGTATTGCGCTGTATGGTATGACGTTATAACGTAATAGGTTATATGGTATGACGTTATAACGTAATACGTTATGTGGGATGACGTTATAACGCATTACGTAATATGGGATTACGTTATAACGGATTACGTTGTATGGGACGACGTTATAACTTATTGCGTTATATGGGATGACGTTATAACGGATTACGTTATATGGGACGACGTTATAACTTATTGCGTTATATGGGATGACGTTATAACGTATTACGTTATATGAGATGACGTTATAACGTATTACGTAATATGGGATGACGTTATAACGTAATAGGTCATACGGTATAACGTTATAACGTATTACGCTGTATGGTATGACGTTATAACGTAATAGGTTATATGGTATGACGTTATAACGTAATAGGTTACATGGTATGACGTTATAACGTAATACGTTATATGGGATGACGTTATAACGTATTACGTAATATGGGATGACGTTATAACGTAATAGGTTATACGGTATAACGTTATAACGTATTACGCTGTATGGTATGACGTTATAACGTAATAGGTTATATGGTATGACGTTATAACGTAATACGTTATATGGTATGACGTTATAACGTAAATAGGTTATATGGTATGACGTTATACCGTATTACGTTATATGGGATGACGTTATAACGCATTACGTAATATGGGATTACGTTATAACGGATTACGTTATATGGGACGACGTTATAACTTATTGCGTTATATGGGATGACGTTATAACGTATTACGTTATATGGGACGACGTTATAACTTATTGCGTTATATGGGATGACGTTATAACGGATTACGTTATATGGGACGACGTTATAACTTATTGCGTTATATGGGATGACGTTATAACGTATTACGTTATATGAGATGACGTTGTAACGTATTACGTAATATGGGATGACGTTATAACATAACAGGTTATACGGTATAACGTTATAACGTATTACGCTGTATGGTATGACGTTATAACGTAATAGGTTATATGGTATGACGTTATAACGTAATAGGTTATATGGTATGACGTTATAACGTAATACGTTATATGGGATGACGTTATAACGTATTACGTAATATGGGATGACGTTATAACGTAATAGGTTATACGGTATAACGTTATAACGTATTACGCTGTATGGTATTACGTTATAACGTATTACGCTGTATGGTATGACGTTATAACGTATTACGTTATATGGAATACCGTTATAACGTATTAGGTTATATGGTATGACGCTATAACGTATTACGTTATATGGCATGACGTTATAACGTATTACGTTATATGGTATGACGTTAATACGTAAATAGGTTATATGGTATGACGTTATACCGAATTACGTTATATGGTATGACATTATAACGTAAATAGGTTATATGGTATGACGTTATAGCGTATTACGTTATATGGACGACTTTATAACGCATTACGTTATGTGGTATGACGTTATAACGTATTACGTTATATGGGATGACGTTATAACGTATTACGTAATATGGGATGACGTTATAACGTAATAGGTTATATGGTATAACGTTATAACGTATTACGTTATATGGTATGACGTCATAACGTAATAGGTTATATGGTATGACGTTATAACGTAATAACTTATATGGTATGACGTTATAACGTAAATAGTTTATATGGTATGACGTTATACCGTATCACGTTATATTGGATGACGTTATAACGCATTAAGTAATATGGGATGACGTTATAACGTAATAGGTTATATGCTATGACGTTATAAAGTAAATATTTTATATGGTATGACGTTATACCGAATTACGTTATATGGTATGACGTTATAACGTAAATAGGTTATATGGTATGACGTTATAACGTACTACGTTATATGGGATGACGTTATAACGTAATACGTTATATGGTATGGCGTCATAACGTAATAGGTTATATGGTATGACGTTATAACGTAATACCTTATATGGTATGACGTTATAACGTAAACAGGTTATATGGTATGACGTTATACCGTATTACGTTATATGGGATGACGTTATAACGCATTACGTAATATGGGATAACGTTATAACGTATTACGTTATGTGGGACGACGTTATAACGTATTGCGTTATATGGGATGACGTTATAACGTCATAGGTTATACGGTATGACGTTATAACGTAATACGTCATATGGTATGACGTTATAACGTATTACATAATATGGGACGACTTTATAACGCATTACGTTATATGGGATGACGTTATAACGTATTACGTTATATGGAATACCGTTATAACGTATTAGGTTATATGGTATGACGCTATAACGTATTACGTTATATGGCATGACGTTATAACGTATTACGTAATATGGGATGACGTTATAACGTATTGCGTTTAATGCTATGACGTTATAACGTATTACGTTATATGGGATGACGTTATAACGTATTACGTAATATGGGATGACGTTATAACGTAATAGATTATATGGAATAACGTTATAACGTATTAGGTTATATGGTATGACGCTATAACGTAAATAGATTATATGGTATGACGTTATACCGTATTACGTTATATGGGAAGAGGTTATAACGTATTGCGTTTAATGCTATGACGTTATAACGTATTACGTTATATGGCATGACGTTATAACGTAATGCGTTATATGGTATGACGTTATAACGTCATAGGTTATACGGTATGACGTTATAACGTAATAGGTTATATGGCATGACGCTATAACGTAATACGTTATATGGTATGACGTTATAACGTAAATAGATTATATGGTATGACGTTATACCGTATTACGTTATATGGGATGACGTTATAACGCAGTACGTAATATGGGATGACGTTATAACGTATTACGTTATGTGGGACGACGTTATAACGTATTGCGTTATATGGGATGACGTTATAACGTCTTACGTTATATGGGATGATATTATAACGTATTACGTTATATGGGATGACGTTATAACGTAATAGGTTATATGGTATAACGTTATAACGTATTACGTTATATGGTATGACGTTATAACGTCATAGGTTATACGGTATGACGTTATAACGTAATACGTCATATGGTATGACGTTATAACGTATTACATAATATGGGACGACTTTATAACGCATTACGTTATATGGGATGACGTTATAACGTATTACGTTATATGGAATACCGTTATAACGTATTAGGTTATATGGTATGACGCTATAACGTATTACGTTATATGGCATGACGTTATAACGTATTACGTTATATGCTATGACGTTAATACGTAAATAGGTTATATGGTATGACGTTATACCGAATTACGTTATATGGTATGACATTATAACGTAAATAGGTTATATGGTATGACGTTATAGCGTATTACGTTATATGGACGACGTTATAACGTATTGCGTTATGTGGTATGACGTTATAACGTATTACGTTATATGGGATGACGTTATAACGTATTACGTAATATGGGATGACGTTATAACGTACTAGGTTATATGGTATAACGTTATAACGTATTACGTTATATGGTATGACGTCATAACGTAATAGGTTATATGGTATGACGTTATAACGTAATAACTTATATGGTATGACGTTATAACGTAAATAGGTTATATGGTATGACGTTATACCGTATCACGTTATATTGGATGACGTTATAACGCATTAAGTAATATGGGATGACGTTATAACGTAATAGGTTATATGGTATGACGTTATACCGTATTACGTTATATGGGATGACGTTATAACGTATTACGTAATATGGGGTGACGTTATAACATATTACGTTATATGGGCTGACGTTATAACGTAATAGGTTATATGGTATAAAATTATAACTTATTACGTCGTATAGTGTGACGTTCTAACATAATATTTTATATGGTATGACGGTATAACGTAATACGTTATATGGGATGACGTTACAACGTATTACGTTATATGGGATGACGTTATAACGTATTACGTTATATGGTATGACGTTATAACGTAATACGTTATGTGGTATGACGTTATAACGTTAATAGGTTATATAGTATGACGTTATACCGAATTACGTTATATGGTATGACGTTATAACGTAAATAGGTTATATGGTATGACGTTATACCGTATTACGTTATATGGAATGACGTTATAACGCATTACGTAATATGGGATGACGTTATAACGTATTACGTTATGTGGTTCGACGTTATAACGTATTGCGTTATATGTGATGACGTTATAACGTACTACGTTATATGGGATGACGTTATAACGTATTACGTTATATGGGATGACGTTATAACGTAATATGTTATATGGTATGACGTTATAAAGTAAATAGGTTATATGGTATGACGTTATACCGAATTACGTTATATGGTATGACGTTATAACGTAAATAGGTTATATGGTATGACGTTATACCGTATTACGTTATATGGGATGACGTTATAACGCATTACGTAATATGGGATGACGTTATAACGCATTACGTAATATGGGATGACGTTATAACGTATTAGGTTATGTGGTTCGACGTTATAACGTATTGCGTTATATGTGATGACGTTATAACGTACTACGTTATATGGGATGACGTTATAACGTATTACGTTATATGGGATGACGTTATAACGTAATAGGTTATATGGTATGACGTTATAAAGTAAATAGGTTATATGGTATGACGTTATACCGAATTACGTTATATGGTATGACGTTATAACGTAAATAGGTTATATGGTATGACGTTATACCGTATTGCGTTATATGGGATGACGTTATAACTTATTGCGTTATACGGGATGACGTTATAACGTATTACGTTATATGGGATGACGTTATAACGTATTACGTAATATGGGATGACGTTATAACGTAATAGGTTATACGGTATAACGTTATAACGTATTGCGCTGTATGGTATGACGTTATAACGTAATAGGTTATATGGTATGACGTTATAACGTAATACGTTATATGGGATGACGTCATAACGCATTACGTAATATGGGATTACGTTATAACGGATTACGTTATATGGGACGACGTTATAACTTATTGCGTTATATGGGATGACGTTATAACGGATTACGTTATATGGGACGACGTTATAACTTATTGCGTTATATGGGATGACGTTATAACGGATTACGTTATATGGGACGACGTTATAACTTATTGCGTTATATGGGATGACGTTATAACGTATTACGTTATATGAGATGACGTTATAACGTATTACGTAATATGGGATGACGTTATAACATAACAGGTTATACGGTATAACGTTGTAACGTATTACGCTGTATGGTATGACGTTATAACGTAATAGGTTATATGGTATGACGTTATAACGTAATAGGTTATATGGTATGACGTTATAACGTAATACGTTATATGGGATGACGTTATAACGTATTACGTAATATGGGATGACGTTATAACGTAATAGGTTATACGGTATAACGTTATAACGTATTACGCTGTATGGTATTACGTTATAACGTAATAGGTTATATGGTATGACGTTATAACGTAATACGTTATATGGTATGACGTTATAACGTAAATAGGTTATATGGTATGACGTTATAACGTATTACATAATATGGGACGACTTTATAACGCATTACGTTATATGGGATGACGTTATAACGTATTACGTTATATGGAATACCGTTATAACGTATTAGGTTATATGGTATGACGCTATAACGTATTACGTTATATGGCATGACGTTATAACGTATTACGTTATATGGTATGACGTTAATACGTAAATAGGTTATATGGTATGACGTTATACCGAATTACGTTATATGGTATGACATTATAACGTAAATAGGTTATATGGTATGACGTTATAGCGTATTACGTTATATGGACGACGTTATAACGTATTGCGTTATGTGGTATGACGTTATAACGTATTACGTTATATGGGATGACGTTATAACGTATTACGTAATATGGGATGACGTTATAACGTAATAGGTTATATGGTATAACGTTATAACGTATTACGTTATATGGTATGACGTCATAACGTAATAGGTTATATGGTATGACGTTATAACGTAATAACTTATATGGTATGACGTTATAACGTAAATAGGTTATATGGTATGACGTTATACCGTATCACGTTATATTGGATGACGTTATAACGCATTAAGTAATATGGGATTACGTTATAACGGATTACGTTATATGGGACGACGTTATAACTTATTGCGTTATATGGGATGACGTTATAACGGATTACGTAATATGGGATAACGTTATAACGTATTACGTTATGTGGGACGACGTTATAACGTATTGCGTTATATGGGATAACGTTATAACGTATTACGTTATATGGACGACGTTATAACGTATTGCGTTATGTGGTATGACGTTATAACGTATTACGTTATATGGGATGACGTTATAACGTATTACGTAATATGGGATGACGTTATAACGTAATAGGTTATATGGTATAACGTTATAACGTATTACGTTATATGGTATGACGTCATAACGTAATAGGTTATATGGTATGACGTTATAACGTAATAACTTATATGGTATGACGTTATAACGTAAATAGGTTATATGGTATGACGTTATACCGTATCACGTTATATTGGATGACGTTATAACGCATTAAGTAATATGGGATTACGTTATAACGGATTACGTTATATGGGACGACGTTATAACTTATTGCGTTATATGGGATGACGTTATAACGGATTACGTAATATGGGATAACGTTATAACGTATTACGTTATATGGGATGACGTTATAACGTATTACGTAATATGGGATGACGTTATAACGTAATAGATTATATGGAATAACGTTATAACGTATTAGGTTATATGGTATGACGCTATAACGTAAATAGATTATATGGTATGACGTTATACCGTATTACGTTATATGGGAAGAGGTTATAACGTATTGCGTTTAATGCTATGACGTTATAACGTATTACGTTATATGGCATGACGTTATAACGTAATGCGTTATATGGTATGACGTTATAACGTCATAGGTTATACGGTATGACGTTATAACGTAATAGGTTATATGGCATGACGCTATAACGTAATACGTTATATGGTATGACGTTATAACGTAAATAGATTATATGGTATGACGTTATACCGTATTACGTTATATGGGATGACGTTATAACGCAGTACGTAATATGGGATGACGTTATAACGTATTACGTTATGTGGGACGACGTTATAACGTATTGCGTTATATGGGATGACGTTATAACGTCTTACGTTATATGGGATGATATTATAACGTATTACGTTATATGGGATGACGTTATAACGTAATAGGTTATATGGTATAACGTTATAACGTATTACGTTATATGGTATGACGTTATAACGTCATAGGTTATACGGTATGACGTTATAACGTAATACGTCATATGGTATGACGTTATAACGTATTACATAATATGGGACGACTTTATAACGCATTACGTTATATGGGATGACGTTATAACGTATTACGTTATATGGAATACCGTTATAACGTATTAGGTTATATGGTATGACGCTATAACGTATTACGTTATATGGCATGACGTTATAACGTATTACGTTATATGCTATGACGTTAATACGTAAATAGGTTATATGGTATGACGTTATACCGAATTACGTTATATGGTATGACATTATAACGTAAATAGGTTATATGGTATGACGTTATAGCGTATTACGTTATATGGACGACGTTATAACGTATTGCGTTATGTGGTATGACGTTATAACGTATTACGTTATATGGGATGACGTTATAACGTATTACGTAATATGGGATGACGTTATAACGTACTAGGTTATATGGTATAACGTTATAACGTATTACGTTATATGGTATGACGTCATAACGTAATAGGTTATATGGTATGACGTTATAACGTAATAACTTATATGGTATGACGTTATAACGTAAATAGGTTATATGGTATGACGTTATACCGTATCACGTTATATTGGATGACGTTATAACGCATTAAGTAATATGGGATGACGTTATAACGTAATAGGTTATATGGTATGACGTTATACCGTATTACGTTATATGGGATGACGTTATAACGTATTACGTAATATGGGGTGACGTTATAACATATTACGTTATATGGGCTGACGTTATAACGTAATAGGTCATATGGTATAAAATTATAACTTATTACGTCGTATAGTGTGACGTTCTAACATAATATTTTATATGGTATGACGGTATAACGTAATACGTTATATGGGATGACGTTACAACGTATTACGTTATATGGGATGACGTTATAACGTATTACGTTATATGGTATGACGTTATAACGTAATACGTTATGTGGTATGACGTTATAACGTTAATAGGTTATATAGTATGACGTTATACCGAATTACGTTATATGGTATGACGTTATAACGTAAATAGGTTATATGGTATGACGTTATACCGTATTACGTTATATGGAATGACGTTATAACGCATTACGTAATATGGGATGACGTTATAACGTATTACGTTATGTGGTTCGACGTTATAACGTATTGCGTTATATGTGATGACGTTATAACGTACTACGTTATATGGGATGACGTTATAACGTATTACGTTATATGGGATGACGTTATAACGTAATATGTTATATGGTATGACGTTATAAAGTAAATAGGTTATATGGTATGACGTTATACCGAATTACGTTATATGGTATGACGTTATAACGTAAATAGGTTATATGGTATGACGTTATACCGTATTACGTTATATGGGATGACGTTATAACGCATTACGTAATATGGGATGACGTTATAACGCATTACGTAATATGGGATGACGTTATAACGTATTAGGTTATGTGGTTCGACGTTATAACGTATTGCGTTATATGTGATGACGTTATAACGTACTACGTTATATGGGATGACGTTATAACGTATTACGTTATATGGGATGACGTTATAACGTAATAGGTTATATGGTATGACGTTATAAAGTAAATAGGTTATATGGTATGACGTTATACCGAATTACGTTATATGGTATGACGTTATAACGTAAATAGGTTATATGGTATGACGTTATACCGTATTGCGTTATATGGGATGACGTTATAACTTATTGCGTTATACGGGATGACGTTATAACGTATTACGTTATATGGGATGACGTTATAACGTATTACGTAATATGGGATGACGTTATAACGTAATAGGTTATACGGTATAACGTTATAACTTATTGCGCTGTATGGTATGACGTTATAACGTAATAGGTTATATGGTATGACGTTATAACGTAATACGTTATATGGGATGACGTCATAACGCATTACGTAATATGGGATTACGTTATAACGGATTACGTTATATGGGACGACGTTATAACTTATTGCGTTATATGGGATGACGTTATAACGGATTACGTTATATGGGACGACGTTATAACTTATTGCGTTATATGGGATGACGTTATAACGGATTACGTTATATGGGACGACGTTATAACTTATTGCGTTATATGGGATGACGTTATAACGTATTACGTTATATGAGATGACGTTATAACGTATTACGTAATATGGGATGACGTTATAACATAACAGGTTATACGGTATAACGTTGTAACGTATTACGCTGTATGGTATGACGTTATAACGTAATAGGTTATATGGTATGACGTTATAACGTAATAGGTTATATGGTATGACGTTATAACGTAATACGTTATATGGGATGACGTTATAACGTATTACGTAATATGGGATGACGTTATAACGTAATAGGTTATACGGTATAACGTTATAACGTATTACGCTGTATGGTATTACGTTATAACGTAATAGGTTATATGGTATGACGTTATAACGTAATACGTTATATGGTATGACGTTATAACGTAAATAGGTTATATGGTATGACGTTATAACGTATTACATAATATGGGACGACTTTATAACGCATTACGTTATATGGGATGACGTTATAACGTATTACGTTATATGGAATACCGTTATAACGTATTAGGTTATATGGTATGACGCTATAACGTATTACGTTATATGGCATGACGTTATAACGTAATAACTTATATGGTATGACGTTATAACGTAAATAGGTTATATGGTATGACGTTATACCGTATCACGTTATATTGGATGACGTTATAACGCATTAAGTAATATGGGATGACGTTATAACGTAATAGGTTATATGCTATGACGTTATAAAGTAAATATTTTATATGGTATGACGTTATACCGAATTACGTTATATGGTATGACGTTATAACGTAAATAGGTTATATGGTATGACGTTATAACGTACTACGTTATATGGGATGACGTTATAACGTAATACGTTATATGGTATGGCGTCATAACGTAATAGGTTATATGGTATGACGTTATAACGTAATACCTTATATGGTATGACGTTATAACGTAAACAGGTTATATGGTATGACGTTATACCGTATTACGTTATATGGGATGACGTTATAACGCATTACGTAATATGGGATAACGTTATAACGTATTACGTTATGTGGGACGACGTTATAACGTATTGCGTTATATGGGATAACGTTATAACGTATTACGTTATATGGGAAGACGTTATAACGTATTGCGTTTAATGCTATGACGTTATAACGTATTACGTTATATGGGATGACGTTATAACGTATTACGTAATATGGGATGACGTTATAACGTAATAGGTTATATGGAATAACGTTATAACGTATTAGGTTATATGGTATGACGTTATAACGTAATAACTTATATGGTATGACGTTATAACGTAAATAGGTTATATGGTATGACGTTATACCGTATCACGTTATATTGGATGACGTTATAACGCATTAAGTAATATGGGATGACGTTATAACGTAATAGGTTATATGCTATGACGTTATAAAGTAAATATTTTATATGGTATGACGTTATACCGAATTACGTTATATGGCATGACGTTATAACGTATTACGTTATATGGTATGACGTTAATACGTAAATAGGTTATATGGTATGACGTTATACCGAATTACGTTATATGGTATGACATTATAACGTAAATAGGTTATATGGTATAACGTTATAACGTATTACGTTATATGGTATGACGTTATAACGTCATTGGTTATACGGTATGACGTTATACCGTATTACGTTATATGGGATGACGTTATAACGCATTACGTAATATGGGATGACGTTATGACGTATTACATAATATGGGACGACTTTATAACGCATTACGTTATAGGGGATGACGTTATAACGTATTACATAATATGGGACGACTTTATAACGCATTACGTTATATGGGATGACGTTATAACGTAATACGTTATATGGTATGACGTTATAACGTCAATAGGTTATATGGTATGACGTTATACCGTATTACGTTATATGGGATGACGTTATAACGCATTACGTAATATGGGATGACGTTATGACGTATTACGTTATCTGGGACGACGTTATAACGTAATGCGTTATATGGGATTACGTTATAACGTATTACGTTATATGGGATGACGTTATAACGTATTACGTTATATGGCATGACGTTACAACGTAATACGTTATATGGTATGACGTTATAACGTAATAGGTTATATGGCATGACGTTATAACGTAATACGTCATATGGTATGACGCTATAACGTATTACATAATATGGGACGACTTTATAACGCATTACGTTATATGGGATGACGTTATAACGTATTACATAATATGGGACGACTTTATAACGCATTACGTTATATGGGATGACGTTATAACGTATTACGTTATATGGAATACCGCTATAACGTATTAGGTTATATGGTATGACGCTATAACGTATTACGTTATATGGCATGACGTTATAACGTATTACGTTATATGGTATGACGTTAATACGTAAATAGGTTATATGGTATGACGTTATACCGAATTACGTTATATGGTATGACATTATAACGTAAATAGGTTGTATGGTATGACGTTATAGCTTAATAGGTTATATCGTATGACGTTATACCGAATTACGTTATATGGTATGACGTTATAACGTAAATAGGTTATATGGTATGACGTTATACCGTATTACGTTATATGGGATGACGTTATAACGCATTACGTAATATGGGATGACGTTATAACGTATTACGTTATGTGGGACGACGTTATAACGTATTGCGTTATATGGGATGACGTTATAACGTACTACGTTATATGGGATGACGTTATAACGTATTACGTTATATGGGATGACGTTATAACGTAATAGGTTTTATGGTATGACGTTATAAAGTAAATAGGTTATATGGTATGACGTTATACCGAATTACGTTATATGGCATGACGTTATAACGTAAATAGGTTATATGGTATGACGTTATACCGTATTACGATATATGGGATGACGTTATAACGCATTACGTAATATGGGATGACGTTATAACGTATTACGATATGTGGGACGACGTTATAACGTATTGCGTTATATGGGATGACGTTATAACGTATCATGTTATATGGGATGACGTTGTAACGTAATAGGTTATATGGTATAACGTTATAACGTATTACGTTGTATGGTATGACGTTATAACGTAATAGGTTATATGGTATGACGTTATAACGTAATACGTTATATGGTATGACGTTATAACGTAAATAGGTTATATGGTATGACGTTATACCGTATTACGTTATATGGTATGACGTTATAACGTCATAGGTTATACGGTATGACGTTATAACGTAATACGTCATATGGTATGACGTTATAACGTACTACGTAATATGGGACGACGTTATAACGCATTACGTTATGTGGGATGACGTTATAACGTATTACGTTATATGGAATACCGTTATAACGTATTAGGTTATATGGTATGACGCTATAACGTATTACGATATATGGCATGACGTTATAACGTAATGCGTTATATGGTATGACGTTATACCGTATTACGTTATATGGGATGACGTTATAACGCATTACGTAATATGGGATTACGTTATAAAGGATTACGTTATATGGGACGACGTTATAACTTATTGCGTTATATGGGATGACGTTATAACGTATTACGTTATATGGGACGACGTTATAACTTATTGCGTTATATGGGATGACGTTATAACGGATTACGTTATATGGGACGACGTTATAACTTATTGCGTTATATGGGATGACGTTATAACGTATTACGTTATATGAGATGACGTTATAACGTATTACGTAATATGGGATGACGTTATAACATAACAGGTTATACGGTATAACGTTATAACGTATTACGCTGTATGGTATGACGTTATAACGTAAATAGGTTATATGGTATGACTTTATACCGTATTACGTTATATGGACGACGTTATAACGTATTGCGTTATGTGGTATGACGTTATAACGTATTACGTTATATGGGATGACGTTATAACGTATTACGTTATATGGGATGACGTTATAACGTAATAGGTTATATGGTATAAAATTATAACTTATTACGTCGTATAGTGTGACGTTATAACGTAATACGTCATATGGTATGACGTTATAACGTAGTACATAATATGGGACGACTTTATAACGCATTACGTAATATGGGATGACGTTATAACGTAATAGGTTATATGGTATAACGTTATAACGTATTACGTTATATGGTATGACGTCATAACGTAATAGGTTATATGGTATGACGTTATAACGTAGTAACTTATATGGTATGACGTTATAACGTAAATAGGTTATATGGTATGACGTTATACCGTATCACGTTATATTGGATGACGTTATAACGCATTAAGTAATATGGGATGACGTTATAACGTAATAGGTTATATGGTATGACGTTATACCGTATTACGTTATATGGGATGACGTTATAACGCATTACGTAATATGGGATTACGTTATAAAGGATTACGTTATATGGGACGACGTTATAACTTATTGCGTTATATGGGATGACGTTATAACGTATTACGTTATATGGGACGACGTTATAACTTATTGCGTTATATGGGATGACGTTATAACGGATTACGTTATATGGGACGACGTTATAACTTATTGCGTTATATGGGATGACGTTATAACGTATTACCTTATATGAGATGACGTTATAACGTATTACGTAATATGGGATGACGTTATAACATAACAGGTTATACGGTATAACGTTATAACGTATTACGCTGTATGGTATGACGTTATAACGTAAATAGGTTATATGGTATGACGTTATACCGTATTACGTTATATGGACGACGTTATAACGTATTGCGTTATGTGGTATGACGTTATAACGTATTACGCTGTATGGTATGACGTTATAACGTAATAGGTTATATGGTATGACGTCATAACGTAATAGGTTATATGGTATGACGTTATAACGTAATAACTTATATGGTATGACGTTATAACGTAAATAGGTTATATGGTATGACGTTATACCGTATCACGTTATATTGGATGACGTTATAACGCATTAAGTAATATGGGATGACGTTATAACGTAATAGGTTATATGGTATGACGTTATACCGTATTACGTTATATGGGATGACGTTATAACGTATTACGTAATATGGGGTGACGTTATAACATATTACGTTATATGGGCTGACGTTATAACGTAATAGGTTATATGGTATAAAATTATAACTTATTACGTCGTATAGTGTGACGTTCTAACATAATATTTTATATGGTATGACGGTATAACGTAATACGTTATATGGGATGACGTTACAACGTATTACGTTATATGGGATGACGTTATAACGTATTACGTTATATGGTATGACGTTATAACGTAATACGTTATGTGGTATGACGTTATAACGTTAATAGGTTATATGGTATGACGTTATACCGAATTACGTTATATGGTATGACGTTATAACGTAAATAGGTTATATGGTATGACGTTATACCGTATTACGTTATATGGGATGACGTTATAACGCATTACGTAATATGGGATGACGTTATAACGTATTACGTTATATGGTATGACGTCATAACGTAATAGGTTATATGGTATGACGTTATAACGTAATAACTTATATGGTATGACGTTATAACGTAAATAGGTTATATGGTATGACGTTATACCGTATCACGTTATATTGGATGACGTTATAACGCATTAAGTAATATGGGATGACGTTATAACGTAATAGGTAATATGCTATGACGTTATAAAGTAAATATTTTATATGGTATGACGTTATACCGAATTACGTTATATGGTATGACGTTATAACGTAAATAGGTTATATGGTATGACGTTATAACGTACTACGTTATATGGGATGACGTTATAACGTAATACGTTATATGGTATGGCGTCATAACGTAATAGGTTATATGGTATGACGTTATAACGTAATACCTTATATGGTATGACGTTATAACGTAAACAGGTTATATGGTATGACGTTATACCGTATTACGTTATATGGGATGACGTTATAACGCATTACGTAATATGGGATAACGTTATAACGTATTACGTTATGTGGGACGACGTTATAACGTATTGCGTTATATGGGATAACGTTATAACGTATTACGTTATATGGGAAGACGTTATAACGTATTGCGTTTAATGCTATGACGTTATAACGTATTACGTTATATGGGATGACGTTATAACGTATTACGTAATATGGGATGACGTTATAACGTAATAGGTTATATGGAATAACGTTATAACGTATTAGGTTATATGGTATGACGCTATAACGTAAATAGATTATATGGTATGACGTTATACCGTATTACGTTATATGGGAAGAGGTTATAACGTATTGCGTTTAATGCTATGACGTTATAACGTATTACGTTATATGGCATGACGTTATAACGTAATGCGTTATATGGTATGACGTTATAACGTCATAGGTTATACGGTATGACGTTATAACGTAATAGGTTATATGGCATGACGCTATAACGTAATACGTTATATGGTATGACGTTATAACGTAAATAGATTATATGGTATGACGTTATACCGTATTACGTTATATGGGATGACGTTATAACGCATTACGTAATATGGGATGACGTTATAACGTATTACGTTATGTGGGACGACGTTATAACGTATTGCGTTATATGGGATGACGTTATAACGTCTTACGTTATATGGGATGATATTATAACGTATTACGTTATATGGGATGACGTTATAACGTAATAGGTTATATGGTATAACGTTATAACGTATTACGTTATATGGTATGACGTTATAACGTCATAGGTTATACGGTATGACGTTATAACGTAATACGTCATATGGTATGACGTTATAACGTATTACATAATATGGAAAGACTTTATAACGCATTACGTTATATGGGATGACGTTATAACGTATTACGTTATATGGAATACCGTTATAACGTATTAGGTTATATGGTATGACGCTATAACGTATTACGTTATATGGCATGACGTTATAACGTATTACGTTATATGCTATGACGTTAATACGTAAATAGGTTATATGGTATGACGTTATACCGAATTACGTTATATGGTATGACATTATAACGTAAATAGGTTATATGGTATGACGTTATAGCGTATTACGTTATATGGACGACGTTATAACGTATTGCGTTATGTGGTATGACGTTATAACGTATTACGTTATATGGGATGACGTTATAACGTATTACGTAATATGGGATGACGTTATAACGTACTAGGTTATATGGTATAACGTTATAACGTATTACGTTATATGGTATGACGTCATAACGTAATAGGTTATATGGTATGACGTTATAACGTAATAACTTATATGGTATGACGTTATAACGTAAATAGGTTATATGGTATGACGTTATACCGTATCACGTTATATTGGATGACGTTATAACGCATTAAGTAATATGGGATGACGTTATAACGTAATAGGTTATATGGTATGACGTTATACCGTATTACGTTATATGGGATGACGTTATAACGTATTACGTAATATGGGGTGACGTTATAACATATTACGTTATATGGGCTGACGTTATAACGTAATAGGTTATATGGTATAAAATTATAACTTATTACGTCGTATAGTGTGACGTTCTAACATAATATTTTATATGGTATGACGGTATAACGTAATACGTTATATGGGATGACGTTACAACGTATTACGTTATATGGGATGACGTTATAACGTATTACGTTATATGGTATGACGTTATAACGTAATACGTTATGTGGTATGACGTTATAACGTTAATAGGTTATATAGTATGACGTTATACCGAATTACGTTATATGGTATGACGTTATAACGTAAATAGGTTATATGGTATGACGTTATACCGTATTACGTTATATGGGATGACGTTATAACGCATTACGTAATATGGGATGACGTTATAACGTATTACGTTATGTGGTTCGACGTTATAACGTATTGCGTTATATGTGATGACGTTATAACGTACTACGTTATATGGGATGACGTTATAACGTATTACGTTATATGGGATGACGTTATAACGTAATATGTTATATGGTATGACGTTATAAAGTAAATAGGTCATATGGTATGACGTTATACCGAATTACGTTATATGGTATGACGTTATAACGTAAATAGGTTATATGGTATGACGTTATACCGTATTACGTTATATGGGGTGACGTTATAACGCATTACGTAATATGGGATGACGTTATAACGCATTACGTAATATGGGATGACGTTATAACGTATTAGGTTATGTGGTTCGACGTTATAACGTATTGCGTTATATGTGATGACGTTATAACGTACTACGTTATATGGGATGACGTTATAACGTATTACGTTATATGGGATGACGTTATAACGTAATAGGTTATATGGTATGACGTTATAAAGTAAATAGGTTATATGGTATGACGTTATACCGAATTACGTTATATGGTATGACGTTATAACGTAAATAGGTTATATGGTATGACGTTATACCGTATTGCGTTATATGGGATGACGTTATAACTTATTGCGTTATACGGGATGACGTTATAACGTACTACGTTATATGGGATGACGTTATAACGTATTACGTTATATGGGATGACGTTATAACGTATTACGTAATATGGGATGACGTTATAACGTAATAGGTTATACGGTATAACGTTATAACGTATTGCGCTGTATGGTATGACGTTATAACGTAATAGGTTATATGGTATGACGTTATAACGTAATACGTTATATGGGATGACGTCATAACGCATTACGTAATATGGGATTACGTTATAACGGATTACGTTATATGGGACGACGTTATAACTTATTGCGTTATATGGGATGACGTTATAACGGATTACGTTATATGGGACGACGTTATAACTTATTGCGTTATATGGGATGACGTTATAACGTATTACGTTATATGAGATGACGTTATAACGTATTACGTAATATGGGATGACGTTATAACGTAATAGGTCATACGGTATAACGTTATAACGTATTACGCTGTATGGTATGACGTTATAACGTAATAGGTTATATGGTATGACGTTATAACGTAATAGGTTACATGGTATGACGTTATAACGTAATACGTTATATGGGATGACGTTATAACGTATTACGTAATATGGGATGACGTTATAACGTATTACGTAATATGGGATGACGTTATAACATAACAGGTTATACGGTATAACGTTGTAACGTATTACGCTGTATGGTATGACGTTATAACGTAATAGGTTATATGGTATGACGTTATAACGTAATAGGTTATATGGTATGACGTTATAACGTAATACGTTATATGGGATGACGTTATAACGTATTACGTAATATGGGATGACGTTATAACGTAATAGGTTATACGGTATAACGTTATAACGTATTACGCTGTATGGTATTACGTTATAACGTAATAGGTTATATGGTATGACGTTATAACGTAATACGTTATATGGTATGACGTTATAACGTAAATAGGTTATATGGTATGACGTTATAACGTATTACATAATATGGGACGACTTTATAACGCATTACGTTATATGGGATGACGTTATAACGTATTACGTTATATGGAATACCGTTATAACGTATTAGGTTATATGGTATGACGCTATAACGTATTACGTTATATGGCATGACGTTATAACGTATTACGTTATATGGTATGACGTTAATACGTAAATAGGTTATATGGTATGACGTTATACCGAATTACGTTATATGGTATGACATTATAACGTAAATAGGTTATATGGTATGACGTTATAGCGTATTACGTTATATGGACGACGTTATAACGTATTGCGTTATGTGGTATGACGTTATAACGTATTACGTTATATGGGATGACGTTATAACGTATTACGTAATATGGGATGACGTTATAACGTAATAGGTTATATGGTATAACGTTATAACGTATTACGTTATATGGTATGACGTCATAACGTAATAGGTTATATGGTATGACGTTATAACGTAATAACTTATATGGTATGACGTTATAACGTAAATAGGTTATATGGTATGACGTTATACCGTATCACGTTATATTGGATGACGTTATAACGCATTAAGTAATATGGGATTACGTTATAACGGATTACGTTATATGGGACGACGTTATAACTTATTGCGTTATATGGGATGACGTTATAACGGATTACGTAATATGGGATAACGTTATAACGTATTACGTTATGTGGGACGACGTTATAACGTATTGCGTTATATGGGATAACGTTATAACGTATTACGTTATATGGACGACGTTATAACGTATTGCGTTATGTGGTATGACGTTATAACGTATTACGTTATATGGGATGACGTTATAACGTATTACGTAATATGGGATGACGTTATAACGTAATAGGTTATATGGTATAACGTTATAACGTATTACGTTATATGGTATGACGTCATAACGTAATAGGTTATATGGTATGACGTTATAACGTAATAACTTATATGGTATGACGTTATAACGTAAATAGGTTATATGGTATGACGTTATACCGTATCACGTTATATTGGATGACGTTATAACGCATTAAGTAATATGGGATTACGTTATAACGGATTACGTTATATGGGACGACGTTATAACTTATTGCGTTATATGGGATGACGTTATAACGGATTACGTAATATGGGATAACGTTATAACGTATTACGTTATATGGGATGACGTTATAACGTATTACGTAATATGGGATGACGTTATAACGTAATAGATTATATGGAATAACGTTATAACGTATTAGGTTATATGGTATGACGCTATAACGTAAATAGATTATATGGTATGACGTTATACCGTATTACGTTATATGGGAAGAGGTTATAACGTATTGCGTTTAATGCTATGACGTTATAACGTATTACGTTATATGGCATGACGTTATAACGTAATGCGTTATATGGTATGACGTTATAACGTCATAGGTTATACGGTATGACGTTATAACGTAATAGGTTATATGGCATGACGCTATAACGTAATACGTTATATGGTATGACGTTATAACGTAAATAGATTATATGGTATGACGTTATACCGTATTACGTTATATGGGATGACGTTATAACGCAGTACGTAATATGGGATGACGTTATAACGTATTACGTTATGTGGGACGACGTTATAACGTATTGCGTTATATGGGATGACGTTATAACGTCTTACGTTATATGGGATGATATTATAACGTATTACGTTATATGGGATGACGTTATAACGTAATAGGTTATATGGTATAACGTTATAACGTATTACGTTATATGGTATGACGTTATAACGTCATAGGTTATACGGTATGACGTTATAACGTAATACGTCATATGGTATGACGTTATAACGTATTACATAATATGGGACGACTTTATAACGCATTACGTTATATGGGATGACGTTATAACGTATTACGTTATATGGAATACCGTTATAACGTATTAGGTTATATGGTATGACGCTATAACGTATTACGTTATATGGCATGACGTTATAACGTATTACGTTATATGCTATGACGTTAATACGTAAATAGGTTATATGGTATGACGTTATACCGAATTACGTTATATGGTATGACATTATAACGTAAATAGGTTATATGGTATGACGTTATAGCGTATTACGTTATATGGACGACGTTATAACGTATTGCGTTATGTGGTATGACGTTATAACGTATTACGTTATATGGGATGACGTTATAACGTATTACGTAATATGGGATGACGTTATAACGTACTAGGTTATATGGTATAACGTTATAACGTATTACGTTATATGGTATGACGTCATAACGTAATAGGTTATATGGTATGACGTTATAACGTAATAACTTATATGGTATGACGTTATAACGTAAATAGGTTATATGGTATGACGTTATACCGTATCACGTTATATTGGATGACGTTATAACGCATTAAGTAATATGGGATGACGTTATAACGTAATAGGTTATATGGTATGACGTTATACCGTATTACGTTATATGGGATGACGTTATAACGTATTACGTAATATGGGGTGACGTTATAACATATTACGTTATATGGGCTGACGTTATAACGTAATAGGTCATATGGTATAAAATTATAACTTATTACGTCGTATAGTGTGACGTTCTAACATAATATTTTATATGGTATGACGGTATAACGTAATACGTTATATGGGATGACGTTACAACGTATTACGTTATATGGGATGACGTTATAACGTATTACGTTATATGGTATGACGTTATAACGTAATACGTTATGTGGTATGACGTTATAACGTTAATAGGTTATATAGTATGACGTTATACCGAATTACGTTATATGGTATGACGTTATAACGTAAATAGGTTATATGGTATGACGTTATACCGTATTACGTTATATGGAATGACGTTATAACGCATTACGTAATATGGGATGACGTTATAACGTATTACGTTATGTGGTTCGACGTTATAACGTATTGCGTTATATGTGATGACGTTATAACGTACTACGTTATATGGGATGACGTTATAACGTATTACGTTATATGGGATGACGTTATAACGTAATATGTTATATGGTATGACGTTATAAAGTAAATAGGTTATATGGTATGACGTTATACCGAATTACGTTATATGGTATGACGTTATAACGTAAATAGGTTATATGGTATGACGTTATACCGTATTACGTTATATGGGATGACGTTATAACGCATTACGTAATATGGGATGACGTTATAACGCATTACGTAATATGGGATGACGTTATAACGTATTAGGTTATGTGGTTCGACGTTATAACGTATTGCGTTATATGTGATGACGTTATAACGTACTACGTTATATGGGATGACGTTATAACGTATTACGTTATATGGGATGACGTTATAACGTAATAGGTTATATGGTATGACGTTATAAAGTAAATAGGTTATATGGTATGACGTTATACCGAATTACGTTATATGGTATGACGTTATAACGTAAATAGGTTATATGGTATGACGTTATACCGTATTGCGTTATATGGGATGACGTTATAACTTATTGCGTTATACGGGATGACGTTATAACGTATTACGTTATATGGGATGACGTTATAACGTATTACGTAATATGGGATGACGTTATAACGTAATAGGTTATACGGTATAACGTTATAACGTATTGCGCTGTATGGTATGACGTTATAACGTAATAGGTTATATGGTATGACGTTATAACGTAATACGTTATATGGGATGACGTCATAACGCATTACGTAATATGGGATTACGTTATAACGGATTACGTTATATGGGACGACGTTATAACTTATTGCGTTATATGGGATGACGTTATAACGGATTACGTTATATGGGACGACGTTATAACTTATTGCGTTATATGGGATGACGTTATAACGGATTACGTTATATGGGACGACGTTATAACTTATTGCGTTATATGGGATGACGTTATAACGTATTACGTTATATGAGATGACGTTATAACGTATTACGTAATATGGGATGACGTTATAACATAACAGGTTATACGGTATAACGTTGTAACGTATTACGCTGTATGGTATGACGTTATAACGTAATAGGTTATATGGTATGACGTTATAACGTAATAGGTTATATGGTATGACGTTATAACGTAATACGTTATATGGGATGACGTTATAACGTATTACGTAATATGGGATGACGTTATAACGTAATAGGTTATACGGTATAACGTTATAACGTATTACGCTGTATGGTATTACGTTATAACGTAATAGGTTATATGGTATGACGTTATAACGTAATACGTTATATGGTATGACGTTATAACGTAAATAGGTTATATGGTATGACGTTATAACGTATTACATAATATGGGACGACTTTATAACGCATTACGTTATATGGGATGACGTTATAACGTATTACGTTATATGGAATACCGTTATAACGTATTAGGTTATATGGTATGACGCTATAACGTATTACGTTATATGGCATGACGTTATAACGTAATAACTTATATGGTATGACGTTATAACGTAAATAGGTTATATGGTATGACGTTATACCGTATCACGTTATATTGGATGACGTTATAACGCATTAAGTAATATGGGATGACGTTATAACGTAATAGGTTATATGCTATGACGTTATAAAGTAAATATTTTATATGGTATGACGTTATACCGAATTACGTTATATGGTATGACGTTATAACGTAAATAGGTTATATGGTATGACGTTATAACGTACTACGTTATATGGGATGACGTTATAACGTAATACGTTATATGGTATGGCGTCATAACGTAATAGGTTATATGGTATGACGTTATAACGTAATACCTTATATGGTATGACGTTATAACGTAAACAGGTTATATGGTATGACGTTATACCGTATTACGTTATATGGGATGACGTTATAACGCATTACGTAATATGGGATAACGTTATAACGTATTACGTTATGTGGGACGACGTTATAACGTATTGCGTTATATGGGATAACGTTATAACGTATTACGTTATATGGGAAGACGTTATAACGTATTGCGTTTAATGCTATGACGTTATAACGTATTACGTTATATGGGATGACGTTATAACGTATTACGTAATATGGGATGACGTTATAACGTAATAGGTTATATGGAATAACGTTATAACGTATTAGGTTATATGGTATGACGTTATAACGTAATAACTTATATGGTATGACGTTATAACGTAAATAGGTTATATGGTATGACGTTATACCGTATCACGTTATATTGGATGACGTTATAACGCATTAAGTAATATGGGATGACGTTATAACGTAATAGGTTATATGCTATGACGTTATAAAGTAAATATTTTATATGGTATGACGTTATACCGAATTACGTTATATGGCATGACGTTATAACGTATTACGTTATATGGTATGACGTTAATACGTAAATAGGTTATATGGTATGACGTTATACCGAATTACGTTATATGGTATGACATTATAACGTAAATAGGTTATATGGTATAACGTTATAACGTATTACGTTATATGGTATGACGTTATAACGTCATTGGTTATACGGTATGACGTTATACCGTATTACGTTATATGGGATGACGTTATAACGCATTACGTAATATGGGATGACGTTATGACGTATTACATAATATGGGACGACTTTATAACGCATTACGTTATAGGGGATGACGTTATAACGTATTACATAATATGGGACGACTTTATAACGCATTACGTTATATGGGATGACGTTATAACGTAATACGTTATATGGTATGACGTTATAACGTCAATAGGTTATATGGTATGACGTTATACCGTATTACGTTATATGGGATGACGTTATAACGCATTACGTAATATGGGATGACGTTATGACGTATTACGTTATCTGGGACGACGTTATAACGTAATGCGTTATATGGGATTACGTTATAACGTATTACGTTATATGGGATGACGTTATAACGTATTACGTTATATGGCATGACGTTACAACGTAATACGTTATATGGTATGACGTTATAACGTAATAGGTTATATGGCATGACGTTATAACGTAATACGTCATATGGTATGACGCTATAACGTATTACATAATATGGGACGACTTTATAACGCATTACGTTATATGGGATGACGTTATAACGTATTACATAATATGGGACGACTTTATAACGCATTACGTTATATGGGATGACGTTATAACGTATTACGTTATATGGAATACCGCTATAACGTATTAGGTTATATGGTATGACGCTATAACGTATTACGTTATATGGCATGACGTTATAACGTATTACGTTATATGGTATGACGTTAATACGTAAATAGGTTATATGGTATGACGTTATACCGAATTACGTTATATGGTATGACATTATAACGTAAATAGGTTGTATGGTATGACGTTATAGCTTAATAGGTTATATCGTATGACGTTATACCGAATTACGTTATATGGTATGACGTTATAACGTAAATAGGTTATATGGTATGACGTTATACCGTATTACGTTATATGGGATGACGTTATAACGCATTACGTAATATGGGATGACGTTATAACGTATTACGTTATGTGGGACGACGTTATAACGTATTGCGTTATATGGGATGACGTTATAACGTACTACGTTATATGGGATGACGTTATAACGTATTACGTTATATGGGATGACGTTATAACGTAATAGGTTTTATGGTATGACGTTATAAAGTAAATAGGTTATATGGTATGACGTTATACCGAATTACGTTATATGGCATGACGTTATAACGTAAATAGGTTATATGGTATGACGTTATACCGTATTACGATATATGGGATGACGTTATAACGCATTACGTAATATGGGATGACGTTATAACGTATTACGATATGTGGGACGACGTTATAACGTATTGCGTTATATGGGATGACGTTATAACGTATCATGTTATATGGGATGACGTTGTAACGTAATAGGTTATATGGTATAACGTTATAACGTATTACGTTGTATGGTATGACGTTATAACGTAATAGGTTATATGGTATGACGTTATAACGTAATACGTTATATGGTATGACGTTATAACGTAAATAGGTTATATGGTATGACGTTATACCGTATTACGTTATATGGTATGACGTTATAACGTCATAGGTTATACGGTATGACGTTATAACGTAATACGTCATATGGTATGACGTTATAACGTACTACGTAATATGGGACGACGTTATAACGCATTACGTTATGTGGGATGACGTTATAACGTATTACGTTATATGGAATACCGTTATAACGTATTAGGTTATATGGTATGACGCTATAACGTATTACGATATATGGCATGACGTTATAACGTAATGCGTTATATGGTATGACGTTATACCGTATTACGTTATATGGGATGACGTTATAACGCATTACGTAATATGGGATTACGTTATAAAGGATTACGTTATATGGGACGACGTTATAACTTATTGCGTTATATGGGATGACGTTATAACGTATTACGTTATATGGGACGACGTTATAACTTATTGCGTTATATGGGATGACGTTATAACGGATTACGTTATATGGGACGACGTTATAACTTATTGCGTTATATGGGATGACGTTATAACGTATTACGTTATATGAGATGACGTTATAACGTATTACGTAATATGGGATGACGTTATAACATAACAGGTTATACGGTATAACGTTATAACGTATTACGCTGTATGGTATGACGTTATAACGTAAATAGGTTATATGGTATGACTTTATACCGTATTACGTTATATGGACGACGTTATAACGTATTGCGTTATGTGGTATGACGTTATAACGTATTACGTTATATGGGATGACGTTATAACGTATTACGTTATATGGGATGACGTTATAACGTAATAGGTTATATGGTATAAAATTATAACTTATTACGTCGTATAGTGTGACGTTATAACGTAATACGTCATATGGTATGACGTTATAACGTAGTACATAATATGGGACGACTTTATAACGCATTACGTAATATGGGATGACGTTATAACGTAATAGGTTATATGGTATAACGTTATAACGTATTACGTTATATGGTATGACGTCATAACGTAATAGGTTATATGGTATGACGTTATAACGTAGTAACTTATATGGTATGACGTTATAACGTAAATAGGTTATATGGTATGACGTTATACCGTATCACGTTATATTGGATGACGTTATAACGCATTAAGTAATATGGGATGACGTTATAACGTAATAGGTTATATGGTATGACGTTATACCGTATTACGTTATATGGGATGACGTTATAACGCATTACGTAATATGGGATTACGTTATAAAGGATTACGTTATATGGGACGACGTTATAACTTATTGCGTTATATGGGATGACGTTATAACGTATTACGTTATATGGGACGACGTTATAACTTATTGCGTTATATGGGATGACGTTATAACGGATTACGTTATATGGGACGACGTTATAACTTATTGCGTTATATGGGATGACGTTATAACGTATTACCTTATATGAGATGACGTTATAACGTATTACGTAATATGGGATGACGTTATAACATAACAGGTTATACGGTATAACGTTATAACGTATTACGCTGTATGGTATGACGTTATAACGTAAATAGGTTATATGGTATGACGTTATACCGTATTACGTTATATGGACGACGTTATAACGTATTGCGTTATGTGGTATGACGTTATAACGTATTACGCTGTATGGTATGACGTTATAACGTAATAGGTTATATGGTATGACGTCATAACGTAATAGGTTATATGGTATGACGTTATAACGTAATAACTTATATGGTATGACGTTATAACGTAAATAGGTTATATGGTATGACGTTATACCGTATCACGTTATATTGGATGACGTTATAACGCATTAAGTAATATGGGATGACGTTATAACGTAATAGGTTATATGGTATGACGTTATACCGTATTACGTTATATGGGATGACGTTATAACGTATTACGTAATATGGGGTGACGTTATAACATATTACGTTATATGGGCTGACGTTATAACGTAATAGGTTATATGGTATAAAATTATAACTTATTACGTCGTATAGTGTGACGTTCTAACATAATATTTTATATGGTATGACGGTATAACGTAATACGTTATATGGGATGACGTTACAACGTATTACGTTATATGGGATGACGTTATAACGTATTACGTTATATGGTATGACGTTATAACGTAATACGTTATGTGGTATGACGTTATAACGTTAATAGGTTATATGGTATGACGTTATACCGAATTACGTTATATGGTATGACGTTATAACGTAAATAGGTTATATGGTATGACGTTATACCGTATTACGTTATATGGGATGACGTTATAACGCATTACGTAATATGGGATGACGTTATAACGTATTACGTTATATGGTATGACGTCATAACGTAATAGGTTATATGGTATGACGTTATAACGTAATAACTTATATGGTATGACGTTATAACGTAAATAGGTTATATGGTATGACGTTATACCGTATCACGTTATATTGGATGACGTTATAACGCATTAAGTAATATGGGATGACGTTATAACGTAATAGGTAATATGCTATGACGTTATAAAGTAAATATTTTATATGGTATGACGTTATACCGAATTACGTTATATGGTATGACGTTATAACGTAAATAGGTTATATGGTATGACGTTATAACGTACTACGTTATATGGGATGACGTTATAACGTAATACGTTATATGGTATGGCGTCATAACGTAATAGGTTATATGGTATGACGTTATAACGTAATACCTTATATGGTATGACGTTATAACGTAAACAGGTTATATGGTATGACGTTATACCGTATTACGTTATATGGGATGACGTTATAACGCATTACGTAATATGGGATAACGTTATAACGTATTACGTTATGTGGGACGACGTTATAACGTATTGCGTTATATGGGATAACGTTATAACGTATTACGTTATATGGGAAGACGTTATAACGTATTGCGTTTAATGCTATGACGTTATAACGTATTACGTTATATGGGATGACGTTATAACGTATTACGTAATATGGGATGACGTTATAACGTAATAGGTTATATGGAATAACGTTATAACGTATTAGGTTATATGGTATGACGCTATAACGTAAATAGATTATATGGTATGACGTTATACCGTATTACGTTATATGGGAAGAGGTTATAACGTATTGCGTTTAATGCTATGACGTTATAACGTATTACGTTATATGGCATGACGTTATAACGTAATGCGTTATATGGTATGACGTTATAACGTCATAGGTTATACGGTATGACGTTATAACGTAATAGGTTATATGGCATGACGCTATAACGTAATACGTTATATGGTATGACGTTATAACGTAAATAGATTATATGGTATGACGTTATACCGTATTACGTTATATGGGATGACGTTATAACGCATTACGTAATATGGGATGACGTTATAACGTATTACGTTATGTGGGACGACGTTATAACGTATTGCGTTATATGGGATGACGTTATAACGTCTTACGTTATATGGGATGATATTATAACGTATTACGTTATATGGGATGACGTTATAACGTAATAGGTTATATGGTATAACGTTATAACGTATTACGTTATATGGTATGACGTTATAACGTCATAGGTTATACGGTATGACGTTATAACGTAATACGTCATATGGTATGACGTTATAACGTATTACATAATATGGAAAGACTTTATAACGCATTACGTTATATGGGATGACGTTATAACGTATTACGTTATATGGAATACCGTTATAACGTATTAGGTTATATGGTATGACGCTATAACGTATTACGTTATATGGCATGACGTTATAACGTATTACGTTATATGCTATGACGTTAATACGTAAATAGGTTATATGGTATGACGTTATACCGAATTACGTTATATGGTATGACATTATAACGTAAATAGGTTATATGGTATGACGTTATAGCGTATTACGTTATATGGACGACGTTATAACGTATTGCGTTATGTGGTATGACGTTATAACGTATTACGTTATATGGGATGACGTTATAACGTATTACGTAATATGGGATGACGTTATAACGTACTAGGTTATATGGTATAACGTTATAACGTATTACGTTATATGGTATGACGTCATAACGTAATAGGTTATATGGTATGACGTTATAACGTAATAACTTATATGGTATGACGTTATAACGTAAATAGGTTATATGGTATGACGTTATACCGTATCACGTTATATTGGATGACGTTATAACGCATTAAGTAATATGGGATGACGTTATAACGTAATAGGTTATATGGTATGACGTTATACCGTATTACGTTATATGGGATGACGTTATAACGTATTACGTAATATGGGGTGACGTTATAACATATTACGTTATATGGGCTGACGTTATAACGTAATAGGTTATATGGTATAAAATTATAACTTATTACGTCGTATAGTGTGACGTTCTAACATAATATTTTATATGGTATGACGGTATAACGTAATACGTTATATGGGATGACGTTACAACGTATTACGTTATATGGGATGACGTTATAACGTATTACGTTATATGGTATGACGTTATAACGTAATACGTTATGTGGTATGACGTTATAACGTTAATAGGTTATATAGTATGACGTTATACCGAATTACGTTATATGGTATGACGTTATAACGTAAATAGGTTATATGGTATGACGTTATACCGTATTACGTTATATGGGATGACGTTATAACGCATTACGTAATATGGGATGACGTTATAACGTATTACGTTATGTGGTTCGACGTTATAACGTATTGCGTTATATGTGATGACGTTATAACGTACTACGTTATATGGGATGACGTTATAACGTATTACGTTATATGGGATGACGTTATAACGTAATATGTTATATGGTATGACGTTATAAAGTAAATAGGTCATATGGTATGACGTTATACCGAATTACGTTATATGGTATGACGTTATAACGTAAATAGGTTATATGGTATGACGTTATACCGTATTACGTTATATGGGGTGACGTTATAACGCATTACGTAATATGGGATGACGTTATAACGCATTACGTAATATGGGATGACGTTATAACGTATTAGGTTATGTGGTTCGACGTTATAACGTATTGCGTTATATGTGATGACGTTATAACGTACTACGTTATATGGGATGACGTTATAACGTATTACGTTATATGGGATGACGTTATAACGTAATAGGTTATATGGTATGACGTTATAAAGTAAATAGGTTATATGGTATGACGTTATACCGAATTACGTTATATGGTATGACGTTATAACGTAAATAGGTTATATGGTATGACGTTATACCGTATTGCGTTATATGGGATGACGTTATAACTTATTGCGTTATACGGGATGACGTTATAACGTACTACGTTATATGGGATGACGTTATAACGTATTACGTTATATGGGATGACGTTATAACGTATTACGTAATATGGGATGACGTTATAACGTAATAGGTTATACGGTATAACGTTATAACGTATTGCGCTGTATGGTATGACGTTATAACGTAATAGGTTATATGGTATGACGTTATAACGTAATACGTTATATGGGATGACGTCATAACGCATTACGTAATATGGGATTACGTTATAACGGATTACGTTATATGGGACGACGTTATAACTTATTGCGTTATATGGGATGACGTTATAACGGATTACGTTATATGGGACGACGTTATAACTTATTGCGTTATATGGGATGACGTTATAACGTATTACGTTATATGAGATGACGTTATAACGTATTACGTAATATGGGATGACGTTATAACGTAATAGGTCATACGGTATAACGTTATAACGTATTACGCTGTATGGTATGACGTTATAACGTAATAGGTTATATGGTATGACGTTATAACGTAATAGGTTACATGGTATGACGTTATAACGTAATACGTTATATGGGATGACGTTATAACGTATTACGTAATATGGGATGACGTTATAACGTAATAGGTTATACGGTATAACGTTATAACGTATTACGCTGTATGGTATGACGTTATAACGTAATAGGTTATATGGTATGACGTTATAACGTAATACGTTATATGGTATGACGTTATAACGTAAATAGGTTATATGGTATGACGTTATACCGTATTACGTTATATGGGATGACGTTATAACGCATTACGTAATATGGGATTACGTTATAACGGATTACGTTATATGGGACGACGTTATAACTTATTGCGTTATATGGGATGACGTTATAACGTATTACGTTATATGGGACGACGTTATAACTTATTGCGTTATATGGGATGACGTTATAACGGTTTACGTTATATGGGACGACGTTATAACTTATTGCGTTATATGGGATGACGTTATAACGTATTACGTTATATGGGATGACGTTATAACGTATTACGTAATATGGGATGACGTTATAACGTAATAGGTTATATGGAATAACGTTATAACGTATTAGGTTATATGGTATGACGCTATAACGTAAATAGATTATATGGTATGACGTTATACCGTATTACGTTATATGGGAAGAGGTTATAACGTATTGCGTTTAATGCTATGACGTTATAACGTATTACGTTATATGGCATGACGTTATAACGTAATGCGTTATATGGTATGACGTTATAACGTCGTAGGTTATACGGTATGACGTTATAACGTAATAGGTTATATGGCATGACGCTATAACGTAATACGTTATATGGTATGACGTTATAACGTAAATAGATTATATGGTATGACGTTATACCGTATTACGTTATATGGGATGACGTTATAACGCATTACGTAATATGGGATGACGTTATAACGTATTACGTTATGTGGGACGACGTTATAACGTATTGCGTTATATGGGATGACGTTCTAACGTCTTACGTTATATGGGATGATATTATAACGTATTACGTTATATGGGATGACGTTATAACGTATTACGTTATATGGGATGACGTTATAACGTATTACGTAATATGGGATGACGTTATAACGTAATAGGTTATATGGAATAACGTTATAACGTATTAGGTTATATGGTATGACGCTATAACGTAAATAGATTATATGGTATGACGCTATAACGTATTACGTTATATGGCATGACGTTATAACGTATTACGTTATATGCTATGACGTTAATACGTAAATAGGTTATATGGTATGACGTTATACCGAATTACGTTATATGGTATGACATTATAACGTAAATAGGTTATATGGTATGACGTTATAGCGTATTACGTTATATGGACGACGTTATAACGTATTGCGTTATGTGGTATGACGTTATAACGTATTACGTTATATGGGATGACGTTATAACGTATTACGTTATATGGGATGACGTTATAACGTAATAGGTTATATGGTATAAAATTATAACTTATTACGTCGTATAGTGTGACGTTCTAACATAATATTTTATATGGTATGACGGTATAACGTAATACGTTATATGGGATGACGTTACAACGTATTACGTTATATGGGATGACGTTATAACGTATTACGTTATATGGTATGACGTTATAACGTAATACGTTATGTGGTATGACGTTATAACGTTAATAGGTTATATGGTATGACGTTATACCGAATTACGTTATATGGTATGACGTTATAACTTAAATAGGTTATATGGTATGACGTTATACCGTATTACGTTATATGGACGACGTTATAACGTATTGCGTTATGTGGTATGACGTTATAACGTATTACGTTATATGGGATGACGTTATAACGTATTACGTTATATGGGATGACGTTATAACGTAATAGGTTATATGGTATAAAATTATAACTTATTACGTCGTATAGTGTGACGTTATAACGTAATACGTCATATGGTATGACGTTATAACGTATTACATAATATGGGACGACTTTATAACGCATTACGTAATATGGGATGACGTTATAACGTAATAGGTTATATGGTATAACGTTATAACGTATTACGTTATATGGTATGACGTCATAACGTAATAGGTTATATGGTATGACGTTATAACGTAATAACTTATATGGTATGACGTTATAACGTAAATAGGTTATATGGTATGACGTTATACCGTATCACGTTATATTGGATGACGTTATAACGCATTAAGTAATATGGGATGACGTTATAACGTAATAGGTTATATGGTATGACGTTATACCGTATTACGTTATATGGGATGACGTTATAACGTATTACGTAATATGGGGTGACGTTATAACATATTACGTTATATGGGCTGACGTTATAACGTAATAGGTTATATGGTATAAAATTATAACTTATTACGTCGTATAGTGTGACGTTCTAACATAATATTTTATATGGTATGACGGTATAACGTAATACGTTATATGGGATGACGTTACAACGTATTACGTTATATGGGATGACGTTATAACGTATTACGTTATATGGTATGACGTTATAACGTAATACGTTATGTGGTATGACGTTATAACGTTAATAGGTTATATGGTATGACGTTATACCGAATTACGTTATATGGTATGACGTTATAACGTAAATAGGTTATATGGTATGACGTTATACCGTATTACGTTATATGGGATGACGTTATAACGCATTACGTAATATGGGATGACGTTATAACGCATTACGTAATATGGGATGACGTTATAACGTATTACGTAATATGGGATGACGTTATAACGTAATAGGTTATACGGTATAACGTTATAACGTATTGCGCTGTATGGTATGACGTTATAACGTAATAGGTTATATGGTATGACGTTATAACGTAATACGTTATATGGGATGACGTTATAACGCATTACGTAATATGGGATTACGTTATAACGGATTACGTTGTATGGGACGACGTTATAACTTATTGCGTTATATGGGATGACGTTATAACGGATTACGTTATATGGGACGACGTTATAACGTATTGCGTTATGTGGTATGACGTTATAACGTATTACGTTATATGGGATGACGTTATAACGTATTACGTTATATGGGATGACGTTATAACGTATTACGTAATATGGGATGACGTTATAACGTACTAGGTTATATGGTATAACGTTATAACGTATTACGTTATATGGTATGACGTCATAACGTAATAGGTTATATGGTATGACGTTATAACGTAATAACTTATATGGTATGACGTTATAACGTAAATAGGTTATATGGTATGACGTTATACCGTATCACGTTATATTGGATGACGTTATAACGCATTAAGTAATATGGGATGACGTTATAACGTAATAGGTTATATGGTATGACGTTATAGCGTATTACGTTATATGGACGACGTTATAACGTATTGCGTTATGTGGTATGACGTTATAACGTATTACGTTATATGGGATGACGTTATAACGTATTACGTAATATGGGATGACGTTATAACGTACTAGGTTATATGGTATAACGTTATAACGTATTACGTTATATGGTATGACGTCATAACGTAATAGGTTATATGGTATGACGTTATAACGTAATAACTTATATGGTATGACGTTATAACGTAAATAGGTTATATGGTATGACGTTATACCGTATCACGTTATATTGGATGACGTTATAACGCATTAAGTAATATGGGATGACGTTATAACGTAATAGGTTATATGGTATGACGTTATACCGTATTACGTTATATGGGATGACGTTATAACGTATTACGTAATATGGGGTGACGTTATAACATATTACGTTATATGGGCTGACGTTATAACGTAATAGGTTATATGGTATAAAATTATAACTTATTACGTCGTATAGTGTGACGTTCTAACATAATATTTTATATGGTATGACGGTATAACGTAATACGTTATATGGGATGACGTTACAACGTATTACGTTATATGGGATGACGTTATAACGTATTACGTTATATGGTATGACGTTATAACGTAATACGTTATGTGGTATGACGTTATAACGTTAATAGGTTATATAGTATGACGTTATACCGAATTACGTTATATGGTATGACGTTATAACGTAAATAGGTTATATGGTATGACGTTATACCGTATTACGTTATATGGGATGACGTTATAACGCATTACGTAATATGGGATGACGTTATAACGTATTACGTTATGTGGTTCGACGTTATAACGTATTGCGTTATATGTGATGACGTTATAACGTACTACGTTATATGGGATGACGTTATAACGTATTACGTTATATGGGATGACGTTATAACGTAATATGTTATATGGTATGACGTTATAAAGTAAATAGGTCATATGGTATGACGTTATACCGAATTACGTTATATGGTATGACGTTATAACGTAAATAGGTTATATGGTATGACGTTATACCGTATTACGTTATATGGGGTGACGTTATAACGCATTACGTAATATGGGATGACGTTATAACGCATTACGTAATATGGGATGACGTTATAACGTATTAGGTTATGTGGTTCGACGTTATAACGTATTGCGTTATATGTGATGACGTTATAACGTACTACGTTATATGGGATGACGTTATAACGTATTACGTTATATGGGATGACGTTATAACGTAATAGGTTATATGGTATGACGTTATAAAGTAAATAGGTTATATGGTATGACGTTATACCGAATTACGTTATATGGTATGACGTTATAACGTAAATAGGTTATATGGTATGACGTTATACCGTATTGCGTTATATGGGATGACGTTATAACTTATTGCGTTATACGGGATGACGTTATAACGTACTACGTTATATGGGATGACGTTATAACGTATTACGTTATATGGGATGACGTTATAACGTATTACGTAATATGGGATGACGTTATAACGTAATAGGTTATACGGTATAACGTTATAACGTATTGCGCTGTATGGTATGACGTTATAACGTAATAGGTTATATGGTATGACGTTATAACGTAATACGTTATATGGGATGACGTCATAACGCATTACGTAATATGGGATTACGTTATAACGGATTACGTTATATGGGACGACGTTATAACTTATTGCGTTATATGGGATGACGTTATAACGGATTACGTTATATGGGACGACGTTATAACTTATTGCGTTATATGGGATGACGTTATAACGTATTACGTTATATGAGATGACGTTATAACGTATTACGTAATATGGGATGACGTTATAACGTAATAGGTCATACGGTATAACGTTATAACGTATTACGCTGTATGGTATGACGTTATAACGTAATAGGTTATATGGTATGACGTTATAACGTAATAGGTTACATGGTATGACGTTATAACGTAATACGTTATATGGGATGACGTTATAACGTATTACGTAATATGGGATGACGTTATAACGTAATAGGTTATACGGTATAACGTTATAACGTATTACGCTGTATGGTATGACGTTATAACGTAATAGGTTATATGGTATGACGTTATAACGTAATACGTTATATGGTATGACGTTATAACGTAAATAGGTTATATGGTATGACGTTATACCGTATTACGTTATATGGGATGACGTTATAACGCATTACGTAATATGGGATTACGTTATAACGGATTACGTTATATGGGACGACGTTATAACTTATTGCGTTATATGGGATGACGTTATAACGTATTACGTTATATGGGACGACGTTATAACTTATTGCGTTATATGGGATGACGTTATAACGGTTTACGTTATATGGGACGACGTTATAACTTATTGCGTTATATGGGATGACGTTATAACGTATTACGTTATATGGGATGACGTTATAACGTATTACGTAATATGGGATGACGTTATAACGTAATAGGTTATATGGAATAACGTTATAACGTATTAGGTTATATGGTATGACGCTATAACGTAAATAGATTATATGGTATGACGTTATACCGTATTACGTTATATGGGAAGAGGTTATAACGTATTGCGTTTAATGCTATGACGTTATAACGTATTACGTTATATGGCATGACGTTATAACGTAATGCGTTATATGGTATGACGTTATAACGTCGTAGGTTATACGGTATGACGTTATAACGTAATAGGTTATATGGCATGACGCTATAACGTAATACGTTATATGGTATGACGTTATAACGTAAATAGATTATATGGTATGACGTTATACCGTATTACGTTATATGGGATGACGTTATAACGCATTACGTAATATGGGATGACGTTATAACGTATTACGTTATGTGGGACGACGTTATAACGTATTGCGTTATATGGGATGACGTTCTAACGTCTTACGTTATATGGGATGATATTATAACGTATTACGTTATATGGGATGACGTTATAACGTATTACGTTATATGGGATGACGTTATAACGTATTACGTAATATGGGATGACGTTATAACGTAATAGGTTATATGGAATAACGTTATAACGTATTAGGTTATATGGTATGACGCTATAACGTAAATAGATTATATGGTATGACGCTATAACGTATTACGTTATATGGCATGACGTTATAACGTATTACGTTATATGCTATGACGTTAATACGTAAATAGGTTATATGGTATGACGTTATACCGAATTACGTTATATGGTATGACATTATAACGTAAATAGGTTATATGGTATGACGTTATAGCGTATTACGTTATATGGACGACGTTATAACGTATTGCGTTATGTGGTATGACGTTATAACGTATTACGTTATATGGGATGACGTTATAACGTATTACGTTATATGGGATGACGTTATAACGTAATAGGTTATATGGTATAAAATTATAACTTATTACGTCGTATAGTGTGACGTTCTAACATAATATTTTATATGGTATGACGGTATAACGTAATACGTTATATGGGATGACGTTACAACGTATTACGTTATATGGGATGACGTTATAACGTATTACGTTATATGGTATGACGTTATAACGTAATACGTTATGTGGTATGACGTTATAACGTTAATAGGTTATATGGTATGACGTTATACCGAATTACGTTATATGGTATGACGTTATAACTTAAATAGGTTATATGGTATGACGTTATACCGTATTACGTTATATGGACGACGTTATAACGTATTGCGTTATGTGGTATGACGTTATAACGTATTACGTTATATGGGATGACGTTATAACGTATTACGTTATATGGGATGACGTTATAACGTAATAGGTTATATGGTATAAAATTATAACTTATTACGTCGTATAGTGTGACGTTATAACGTAATACGTCATATGGTATGACGTTATAACGTATTACATAATATGGGACGACTTTATAACGCATTACGTAATATGGGATGACGTTATAACGTAATAGGTTATATGGTATAACGTTATAACGTATTACGTTATATGGTATGACGTCATAACGTAATAGGTTATATGGTATGACGTTATAACGTAATAACTTATATGGTATGACGTTATAACGTAAATAGGTTATATGGTATGACGTTATACCGTATCACGTTATATTGGATGACGTTATAACGCATTAAGTAATATGGGATGACGTTATAACGTAATAGGTTATATGGTATGACGTTATACCGTATTACGTTATATGGGATGACGTTATAACGTATTACGTAATATGGGGTGACGTTATAACATATTACGTTATATGGGCTGACGTTATAACGTAATAGGTTATATGGTATAAAATTATAACTTATTACGTCGTATAGTGTGACGTTCTAACATAATATTTTATATGGTATGACGGTATAACGTAATACGTTATATGGGATGACGTTACAACGTATTACGTTATATGGGATGACGTTATAACGTATTACGTTATATGGTATGACGTTATAACGTAATACGTTATGTGGTATGACGTTATAACGTTAATAGGTTATATGGTATGACGTTATACCGAATTACGTTATATGGTATGACGTTATAACGTAAATAGGTTATATGGTATGACGTTATACCGTATTACGTTATATGGGATGACGTTATAACGCATTACGTAATATGGGATGACGTTATAACGCATTACGTAATATGGGATGACGTTATAACGTATTACGTAATATGGGATGACGTTATAACGTAATAGGTTATACGGTATAACGTTATAACGTATTGCGCTGTATGGTATGACGTTATAACGTAATAGGTTATATGGTATGACGTTATAACGTAATACGTTATATGGGATGACGTTATAACGCATTACGTAATATGGGATTACGTTATAACGGATTACGTTGTATGGGACGACGTTATAACTTATTGCGTTATATGGGATGACGTTATAACGGATTACGTTATATGGGACGACGTTATAACTTATTGCGTTATATGGGATGACGTTATAACGTATTACGTTATATGAGATGACTTTATAACGTATTACGTAATATGGGATGACGTTATAACGTAATAGGTCATACGGTATAACGTTATAACGTATTACGCTGTATGGTATGACGTTATAACGTAATAGGTTATATGGTATGACGTTATAACGTAATACGTTATATGGTGTGACGTTATAACGTAAATAGGTTATATGGTATGACGTTATACCGTATTACGTTATATGGGATGACGTTATAACGCATTACGTAATATGGGATTACGTTATAACGGATTACGTTATATGGGACGACGTTATAACTTATTGCGTTATATGGGATGACGTTATAACGTATTACGTTATATGGGACGACGTTATAACTTATTGCGTTATATGGGATGACGTTATAACGGATTACGTTATATGGGACGACGTTATAACTTATTGCGTTATATGGGATGACGTTATAACGTATTACGTTATATGAGATGACGTTATAACGTATTACGTAATATGGGATGACGTTATAACATAACATGTTATACGGTATAACGTTATAACGTATTACGCTGTATGGTATGACGTTATAACGTAATAGGTTATATGGTATGACGTTATAACGTAATAGGTTATATGGTATGACGTTATAACGTAATACGTTATATGGGATGACGTTATAACGTATTACGTAATATGGGATGACGTTATAACGTAATAGGTTATACGGTATAACGTTATAACGTATTACGCTGTATGGTATTACGTTATAACGTAATAGGTTATATGGTATGACGTTATAACGTAATACGTTATATGGTATGACGTTATAACGTAATTAGGTTATATGGTATGACGTTATACCGTATTACGTTATATGGGATGACGTTATAACGCATTACGTAATATGGGATTACGTTATAACGGATTACGTTATATGGGACGACGTTATAACTTATTGCGTTATATGGGATGACGTTATAACGTATTACGTTATATGGGATGACGTTATAACGTATTACGTAATATGGGATGACGTTATAACGTAATAGGTTATACGGTATAACGTTATAACGTATTACGCTGTATGGTATGACGTTATAACGTAATAGGTTATATGGTATGACGTTATAACGTAATACGTTATATGGTATGACGTTATAACGTCAATAGGTTATATGGTATGACGTTATACCGTATTGCGTTATATGGGATGACGTTATAACGCATTACGTAATATGGGATGACGTTATGACGTATTACGTTATCTGGGACGACGTTATAACGTAATGCGTTATATGGGATTACGTTATAACGTATTACGTTATATGGGATGACGTTATAACGTATTACGTTATATGGCATGACGTTATAACGTAATACGTTATATGGTATGACGTTATAACGTAATAGGTTATATGGCATGACGTTATAACGTAATACGTCATATGGTATGACGTTATAACGTATTACATAATATGGGACGACTTTATAACGCATTACGTTATATGGGATGACGTTATAACGTATTACATAATATGGGACGACTTTATAACGCATTACGTTATATGGGATGACGTTATAACGTATTACGTTATATGGAATACCGTTATAACGTATTAGGTTATATGGTATGATGCTATAACGTATTACGTTATATGGCATGACGTTATAACGTATTACGTTATATGGTATGACGTTAATACGTAAATAGGTTATATGGTATGACGTTATACCGAATTACGTTATATGGTATGACATTATAACGTAAATAGGTTATATGGTATAACGTTATAACGTATTACGTTATATGGTATGACGTTATAACGTCATTGGTTATACGGTATGACGTTATACCGTATTACGTTATATGGGATGACGTTATAACGCATTACGTAATATGGGATGACGTTATGACGTATTACATAATATGGGACGACTTTATAACGCATTACGTTATATGGGATGACGTTATAACGTATTACATAATATGGGACGACTTTATAACGCATTACGTTATATGGGATGACGTTATAACGTAATACGTTATATGGTATGACGTTATAACGTCAATAGGTTATATGGTATGACGTTATACCGTATTACGTTATATGGGATGACGTTATAACGCATTACGTAATATGGGATGACGTTATGACGTATTACGTTATCTGGGACGACGTTATAACGTAATGCGTTATATGGGATTACGTTATAACGTATTACGTTATATGGGATGACGTTATAACGTATTACGTTATATGGCATGACGTTACAACGTAATACGTTATATGGTATGACGTTATAACGTAATAGGTTATATGGCATGACGTTATAACGTAATACGTCATATGGTATGACGTTATAACGTATTACATAATATGGGACGACTTTATAACGCATTACGTTATATGGGATGACGTTATAACGTATTACATAATATGGGACGACTTTATAACGCATTACGTTATATGGGATGACGTTATAACGTATTACGTTATATGGAATACCGCTATAACGTATTAGGTTATATGGTATGACGCTATAACGTATTACGTTATATGGCATGACGTTATAACGTATTACGTTATATGGTATGACGTTATACCGAATTACGTTATATGGTATGACATTATAACGTAAATAGGTTGTATGGTATGACGTTATAACTTAATAGGTTATATCGTATGACGATATACCGAATTACGTTATATGGTATGACGTTATAACGTAAATAGGTTATATGGTATGACGTTATACCGTATTACGTTATATGGGATGACGTTATAACGCATTACGTAATATGGGATTACGTTATAACGTATTACGTTATGTGGGACGACGTTATAACGTATTGCGTTATATGGGATGACGTTATAACGTACTACGTTATATGGGATGACGTTATAACGTATTACGTTATATGGGATGACGTTATAACGTAATAGGTTATATGGTATGACGTTATAAAGTAAATAGGTTATATGGTATGACGTTATACCGAATTACGTTATATGGCATGACGTTATAACGTAAATAGGTTATATGGTATGACGTTATACCGTATTACGATATATGGGATGACGTTATAACGCATTACGTAATATGGGATGACGTTATAACGTATTACGGTATGTGGGACGACGTTATAACGTATTGCGTTATATGGGATGACGTTATAACGTATTATGTTATATGGGATGACGTTGTAACGTAATAGGTTATATGGTATAACGTTATAACGTATTACGTTGTATGGTATGACGTTATAACGTAATAGGTTATATGGTATGACGTTATAACGTAATACGTTATATGGTATGACGTTATAACGTAAATAGGTTATATGGTATGACGTTATACCGTATTACGTTATATGGTATGACGTTATAACGTCATAGGTTATACGGTATGACGTTATAACGTAATACGTCATATGGTATGACGTTATAACGTATTACGTAATATGGGACGACGTTATAACGCATTACGTTATGTGGGATGACGTTATAACGTATTACGTTATATGGAATACCCTTATAACGTATTAGGTTATATGGTATGACGCTATAACGTATTACGATATATGGCATGACGTTATAACGTAATGCGTTATATGGTATGACGTTATAACGTCATAGGTTATACGGTATGACGTTATAACGTAACAGGTTATATGGCATGACGCTATAACGTTATACGTTATATGGTATGACGTTATAACGTAAATAGATTATATGGTATGACGTTATACCGTATTACGTTACATGGGATGACGTTATAACGCATTACGTAATATGGGATTACGTTATAACGTATTACGTTATGTGGGACGACGTTATAACGTATTGCGTTATATGGGATGACGTTATAACGTCTTACGTTATATGGGATGATGTTATAACGTATTACGTTATATGGGATGACGTTATAACGTAATAGGTTATATGGTATAACGTTATAACGTATTACGTTATATGGTATGACGCTATAGCGTAAATAGATTATATGGTATGTCGTTATACCGTATTACGTTATATGGGAAGAGGTTATAACGTATTGCGTTATGTGGGACGACGTTATAACGTATTGCGTTATATGGGATGACGTTATAACATATTGCGTTATATGGGATGACGCTATAACGTATTACGTTATATGGCATGACGTTATTACGTAATAGGTTATATGGTATGACGTTATAACGTAATACGTTATATGGTATGACGTTATAACGTAAATAGGTTATATGGTATGACGTTATACCGTATTACGTTATATGGGATGACGTTATAACGCATTACGTAATATGGGATTACGTTATAACGGATTACGTTATATGGTATGACGTTATACCGTATTACGTTATATGGGATGACGTTATAACGCATTACGTAATATGGGATTACGTTATAACGGATTACGTTATATGGGACGACGTTATAACTTATTGCGTTATATGGGATGACGTTATAACGTAATACGTTATATGGTATGACGTTATAACGTAAATAGGTTATATGGTATGACGTTATACCGTATTACGTTATATGGGATGACGTTATAACATATTGCGTTATATGGGATGACGCTATAACGTATTACGTTATATGGTATGACGTCATAACGTAATAGGTTATATGGTATGACGTTATAACGTAATAACTTATATGGTATGACGTTATAACGTAAATAGGTTATATGGTATGACGTTATACCGTATCACATTATATTGGATGACGTTATAACGCATTAAGTAATATGGGATGACGTTATAACGTAATAGGTTATATGGTATGACGTTATAACGTAAATAGATTATATGGTATGACGTTATACCGTATTACGTTATATGGGATGACGTTATAACGCATTACGTAATATGGGATGACGTTATAACGTATTACGTTATGTGGGACGACGTTATAACGTATTGCGTTGTATGGGATGACGTTATAACGTCTTACGTTATATGGGATGATATTATGACGTATTACGTTATATGGGATGACGTTATAACGTAATAGGTTATATGGTATAACGTTATAACGTATTACGTTTTATGGTATGACGTTATAACGTCATAGGTTATACGGTATGACGTTATAACGTAATACGTCATATGGTATGACGTTATAACGTATTACATAATATGGGACGACTTTATAACGCATTACGTTATATGGGATGACGTTATAACGTATTACGTTATATGGAATACCGTTATAACGTATTAGGTTATATGGTATGACGCTATAACGTATTACGTTATATGGCATGACGTTATAACGTATTACGTTATATGGTATGACGTTAATACGTAAATAGGTTATATGGTATGACGTTATACCGAATTACGTTATATGGTATGACATTATAACGTAAATAGGTTATATGGTATGACGTTATACCGTATTACGTTATATGGGATGACGTTATAACGCATTACGTAATATGGGATGACGTTATAACGTATTACGTTATCTGGGACGACGTTATAACGTAATGCGTTATATGGGATGACGTTATAACGTATTACGTTATATGGGATGACGTTATAACGTATTACGTAATATGGGATGACGTTATAACGTAATACGTTATATGGTATGACGTTATAACGTAATAGGTTAAATGGCATGACGCTATAACGTAATACGTTATATGGTATGACGTTATAACGTAAATAGATTATATGGTAAGACGTTATACCGTATTACGTTATGTGGGACGACGTTATAACGTATTGCGTTATATGGGATGACGTTATAACGTATTGCGTTATATGGGATGACGTTATAACGTATTACGTTATATGGGATGATTAATAACGTAATAGGTTATATGGTATAACGTTATAACGTATTACGTTATATGGTATGACGTCATAACGTAATAGGTTATATGGTATGACGTTATAACGTAATACCTTATATGGTATGACGTTATAACGTAAACAGGTTATATTGTATGACGTTATACCGTATTACGTTATATGGGATGACGTTATAACGCATTACGTAATATGGGATAACGTTATAACGTATTACGTTATGTGGGACGACGTTATAACGTATTGCGTTATATGGGATAACGTTATAACGTATTACGTTATATGGGAAGACGTTATAACGTATTGCGTTTAATGCTATGACGTTATAACGTATTGCGTTTAATGCTATGACGTTATAACGTATTACGTTATATGGGATGACGTTATAACGTATTACGTAATATGGGATGACGTTATAACGTATTACGTAATATGGGATGACGTTATAACGTAATAGGTTATATGGAATAACGTTATAACGTATTAGGTTATATGGTATGACGTCATAACGTAATAGGTTATATGGTATGACGTTATAACGTAATAACTTATATGGTATGACGTTATAACGTAAATAGGTTATATGGTATGACGTTATACCGTATCACGTTATATTGGATGACGTTATAACGTAATAGGTTATATGGAATAACGTTATAACGTATTAGGTTATATGGTATGACGCTATAACGTAAATAGATTATATGGTATGATGTTATAACGTAATGCGTTATATGGTATGACGTTATAACGTCATAGGTTATACGGTATGACGTTATAACGTAACAGGTTATATGGCATGACGCTATAACGTAATACGTTATATGGTATGACGTTATAACGTAAATAGATTATATGGTATGACGTTATACCGTATTACGTTACATGGGATGACGTTATAACGCATTACGTAATATGGGATTACGTTATAACGTATTACGTTATGTGGGACGACGTTATAACGTATTGCGTTATATGGGATGACGTTATAACGTCTTACGTTATATGGGATGATGTTATAACGTATTACGTTATATGGGATGACGTTATAACGTAATAGGTTATATGGTATAACGTTATAACGTATTACGTTATATGGTATGACGCTATAACGTAAATAGATTATATGGTATGTCGTTATACCGTATTACGTTATATGGGAAGAGGTTATAACGTATTGCGTTATGTGGGACGACGTTATAACGTATTGCGTTATATGGGATGACGTTATAACATATTGCGTTATATTGGATGACGCTATAACGTATTACGTTATATGGCATGACGTTATTACGTAATAGGTTATATGGTATGACGTTATAACGTAATACGTTATATGGTATGACGTTATAACGTAAATAGGTTATATGGTATGACGTTATACCGTATTACGTTATATGGGATGACGTTATAACGCATTACGTAATATGGGATTACGTTATAACGTATTACGTTATATGGGATGACGTTATAACGTATTACGTAATATGGGATGACGTTATAACGTAATACGTTATATGGTATGACGTTATAACGTAATAGGTTATATGGCATGACGCTATAACGTAATACGTTATATGGTATGACGTTATAACGTAATACGTTATATGGTATGACGTTATAACGTAAATAGGTTATATGGTATGACGTTATACCGTATTACGTTATATGGGATGACGTTATACCGTATTACGTTATATGGGATGACGTTATAACGCATTACGTAATATGGGATGGCGTTATAACGTATTGCGTTATATGGGATGACATTATAACGTATTACGTAATATGGGATGACGTTATAACGTAATAGGTTATACGGTATAACGTTATAACGTATTACGCTGTATGGTATGACGTTATAACGTAATAGGTTATATGGTATGACGTTATAACGTAATACGTTATATGGTATGACGTTATAACGTAAATAGGTTATATGGTATGACGTTATACCGTATTACGTTATATGGGATGACGTTATAACGCATTACGTAATATGGGATGACGTTATAACATATTACGTTATCTGGGACGACGTTATAACGTAATGCGTTATATGGGATGACGTTATAACGTATTACGTTATATGGGATGACGTTATAACGTATTACGTAATATGGGATGACGTTATAACGTAATACGTTATATGGTATGACGTTATAACGTAATAGGTTATATGGCATGACGCTATAACGTAATACGTTATATGGTATGACGTTATAACGTAAATAGATTATATGGTAAGACGTTATACCGTATTACGTTATATGGTAAGACGTTATACCGTATTACGTTATGTGGGACGACGTTATAACGTATTGCGTTATATGGGATGACGTTATAACGTATTGCGTTATATGGGATGGCGTTATAACGTATTACGTTATATGGGATGACGTTATAACGCATTACGTAATATGGGATAACGTTATAACGTATTACGTTATGTGGGACGACGTTATAACGTATTGCGTTATATGGGATTACGTTATAACGTATTACGTTATATGGGAAGACGTTATAACGTATTGCGTTTAATGCTATGACGTTATAACGTATTGCGTTTAATGCTATGACGTTATAACGTATTACGTTATATGGGATGACGTTATAACGTATTACGTAATATGGGATGACGTTATAACGTATTACGTAATATGGGATGACGTTATAACGTAATAGGTTATATGGAATAACGTTATAACGTATTAGGTTATATGGTATGACGTCATAACGTAATAGGTTATATGGTATGACGTTATAACGTAATAACTTATATGGTATGACGTTATAACGTAAATAGGTTATATGGTATGACGTTATACCGTATCACATTATATTGGATGACGTTATAACGCATTAAGTAATATGGGATGACGTTATAACGTAATAGGTTATATGGTATGACGTTATAACGTAAATAGATTATATGGTATGACGTTATACCGTATTACGTTATATGGGTTGACGTTATAACGCATTACGTAATATGGGATGACGTTATAACGTATTACGTTATGTGGGACGACGTTATAACGTATTGCGTTATATGGGATGACGTTATAACGTCTTACGTTATATGGGATGATATTATGACGTATTACGTTATATGGGATGACGTTATAACGTAATAGGTTATATGGTATAACGTTATAACGTATTACGTTTTATGGTATGACGTTATAACGTCATAGGTTATACGGTATGACGTTATAACGTAATACGTCATATGGTATGACGTTATAACGTATTACATAATATGGGACGACTTTATAACGCATTACGTTATATGGGATGACGTTATAACGTATTACGTTATATGGAATACCGTTATAACGTATTAGGTTATATGGTATGACGCTATAACGTATTACGTTATATGGCATGACGTTATAACGTATTGCGTTATGTGGTATGACGTTATAACGTATTACGTTATATGGGATGACGTTATAACGTATTACGTAATATGGGATGACGTTATAACGTAATAGGTTATATGGTATAACGTTATAACGTATTACGTTATATGGTATGACGTCATAACGTAATAGGTTATATGGTATGACGTTATAACTTAATAACTTATATGGTATGACGTTATAACGTAAATAGGTTATATGGTATGACGTTATACCGTATCACGTTATATTGGCTGACGTTATAACGCATTAAGTAATATGGGATGACGTTATAACGTAATAGGTTATATGGTATGACGTTATACCGTATTACGTTATATGGGATGACGTTATAACGTATTACGTAATATGGGGTGACGTTATAACATATTACGTTATATGGGCTGACGTTATAACGTAATAGGTTATATGGTATAAAATTACAACTTATTACGTCGTATAGTGTGACGTTCTAACATAATATTTTATATGGTATGACGGTATAACGTAATACGTTATATGGGATGACGTTACAACGTATTACGTTATATGGGATGACGTTATAACGTATTACGTTATATGGTATGACGTTATAACGTAATACGTTATGTGGTATGACGTTATAACGATAATAGGTTATATGGTATGACGTTATACCGAATTACGTTATATGGTATGACGTTATAACGTAAATAGGTTATATGGTATGACGTTATACCGTATTACGTTATATGGGATGACGTTATAACGCATTACGTAATATGTGATGACGTTATAACGTACTACGTTATATGGGATGACGTTATAACGTATTACGTTATATGGGATGACGTTATAACGTAATAGGTTATATGGTATGACGTTATAAAGTAAATAGGTTATATGGTATGACGTTATACCGAATTACGTTATATGGGATGACGTTATAACGTATTACATAATATGGGACGACTTTATAACGCATTACGTTATATGGGATGACGTTATAACGTATTACGTTATATGGAATACCGTTATAACGTATTAGGTTATATGGTATGACGCTATAACGTATTACGTTATATGGCATGACGTTATAACGTATTACGTTATATGGTATGACGTTAATACGTAAATACGTTATATGGTATGACGTTATACCGAATTACGTTATATGGTATGACATTATAACGTAAATAGGTTATATGGTATAACGTTATAACGTATTACGTTATATGGTATGACGTTATAACGTCATTGGTTATACGGTATGACGTTATAACGTAATACGTCATATGGTATGACGTTATAACGTATTACATAATATGGGACGACTTTATAACGCATTACGTTATATGGGATGACGTTATAACGTATTACGTTATATGGAATACCGTTATAACGTATTAGGTTATATGGTATGACGCTATAACGTATTACGTTATATGGCATGACGTTATAACGTATTACGTTATATGGTATGACGTTAATACGTAAATAGGTTATATGGTATGACGTTATACCGAATTACGTTATATGGTATGACATTATAACGTAAATAGGTTATATGGTATGACGTTATAACTTAATAGGTTATATCGTATGACGTTATACCGAATTACGTTATATGGTATGACGTTATAACGTAAATAGGTTATATGGTATGACGTTATACGGTATTACGTTATATGGGATGACTTTATAACGCATTACGTAATATGGGATGACGTTATAACGTATTACGTTATGTGGGACGACGTTATAACGTATTGCGTTATATGGGATGACGTTATAACGTACTACGTTATATGGGATGACGTTATAACGTATTACGTTATATGGGATGACGTTATAACGTAATAGGTTATATGGTATGACGTTATAAAGTAAATAGGTTATATGGTATGACGTTATACCGAATTACGTTATATGGCATGACGTTATAACGTAAATAGGTTATATGGTATGACGTTATACCGTATTACGATATATGGGATGACGTTATAACGCATTACGTAATATGGGATGACTTTATAACGTATTACGTTATGTGGGACGACGTTATAACGTATTGCGTTATATGGGATGACGTTATAACGTATTATGTTATATGGGATGAGGTTGTAACGTAATAGGTTATATGGTATAACGTTATAACGTATTACGTTGCATGGTATGACGTTATAACGTAATAGGTTATATGGTATGACGTTATAACGTAATACGTTATATGGTATGACGTTATAACGTAAATAGGTTATATGGTATGACGTTATACCGTATTACGTTATATGGTATGACGTTATAACGTCATAGGTTATACGGTATGACGTTATAACGTAATACGTCATATGGTATGACGTTATAACGTATTACGTAATATGGGACGACGTTAGAACGCATTACGTTATGTGGGATGACGTTATAACGTATTACGTTATATGGAATACCGTTATAACGTATTAGGTTATATGGTATGACGCTATAACGTATTACGATATATGGCATGACGTTATAACGTAATGCGTTATATGGTATGACGTTATAACGTCATAGGTTATACGGTATGACGTTATAACGTAACAGGTTATATGGCATGACGCTATAACGTAATACGTTATATGGTATGACGTTATAACGTAAATAGATTATATGGTATGACGTTATACCGTATTACGTTACATGGGATGACGTTATAACGCATTACGTAATATGGGATTACGTTATAACGTATTACGTTATGTGGGACGACGTTATAACGTATTGCGTTATATGGGATGACGTTATAACGTCTTACGTTATATGGGATGATGTTATAACGTATTACGTTATATGGGATGACGTTATAACGTAATAGGTTATATGGTATAACGTTATAACGTATTACGTTATATGGTATGACGCTATAACGTAAATAGATTATATGGTATGTCGTTATACCGTATTACGTTATATGGGAAGAGGTCATAACGTATTGCGTTATGTGGGACGACGTTATAACGTATTGCGTTATATGGGATGACGTTATAACATATTGCGTTATATGGGATGACGCTATAACGTATTACGTTATATGGCATGACGTTATTACGTAATAGGTTATATGGTATGACGTTATAACGTAATACGTTATATGGTATGACGTTATAACGTAAATATGTTATATGGTATGACGTTATACCGTATTACGTTATATGGGATGACGTTATAACGCATTACGTAATATGGGATTACGTTATAACGGATTACGTTATATGGGACGAAGTTATAACTTATTGCGTTATATGGGATGACGTTATAACGTATTACGTTATATGGGATGACGTTATAACGTATTACGTTATATGGGAAGACGTTATAACGTATTGCGTTATATGGTATGACGTTATAACGTATTACGTTATATGGGATGACATTATAACGTATTACGTAATATGGGATGACGTTATAACGTAATAGGTTATACGGTATAACGTTATAACGTATTACGCTGTATGGTATGACGTTATAACGTAATAGGTTATATGGTATGACGTTATAACGTATTACGATATATGGCATGACGTTATAACGTAAATAGGTTATATGGTATGACGTTATACAGTATTACGTTATATGGGATGACGTTATAACGCATTACGTAATATTGGATGACGTTATAACGTATTACGTTATCTGGGACGACGTTATAACGTAATGCGTTATATGGGATGACGTTATAACGTATTACGTTATATGGGATGACGTTATAACGTATTACGTAATATGGGATGACGTTATAACGTAATACGTTATATGGTATGACGTTATAACGTAATAGGTTATATGGCATGACGCTATAACGTAATACGTTATATGGTATGACGTTATAACGTAAATAGATTATATGGTAAGACGTTATACCGTATTACGTTATGTGGGACGACGTTATAACGTATTGCGTTATATGGGATGACGTTATAACGTATTGCGTTATATGGGATGACGTTATAACGTATTACGTTATATGGGATGATTAATAACGTAATAGGTTATATGGTATAACGTTATAACGTATTACGTTATATGGTATGACGTCATAACGTAATAGGTTATATGGTATGACGTTATAACGTAATACCTTATATGGTATGACGTTATAACGTAAACAGGTTATATGGTATGACGTTATACCGTATTACGTTATATGGGATGACGTTATAACGCATTACGTAATATGGGATAACGTTATAACGTATTACGTTATGTGGGACGACGTTATAACGTATTGCGTTATATGGGATAACGTTATAACGTATTACGTTATATGGGAAGACGTTATAACGTATTGCGTTTAATGCTATGACGTTATAACGTATTGCGTTTAATGCTATGACGTTATAACGTATTACGTTATATGGGATGACGTTATAACGTATTACGTAATATGGGATGACGTTATAACGTAATAGGTTATATGGAATAACGTTATAACGTATTAGGTTATATGGTATGACGCTATAACGTAAATAGATTATATGGTATGACGTTATACCGTATTACTTTATATGGGAAGAGGTTATAACGTATTGCGTTTAATGCTATGACGTTATAACGTATTACGCTATATGGCATGACGTTATAACGTAATGCGTTATATGGTATGACGTTATAACGTCATAGGTTATACGGTATGACGTTATAACGTAATAGGTTATATGGCATGACGCTATAACGTAATACGTTATATGGTATGAAGTTATAACGTAAATAGATTATATGGTATGACGTTATACCGTATTACGTTATATGGGATGACGTTATAACGCATTACGTAATATGGGATGACGTTATAACGTATTACGTTATGTGGGTCGACGTTATAACGTATTGCGTTATATGGGATGACGTTATAACGCATTACGTAATATGGGATAACGTTATAACGTATTACGTTTAATGCTATGACGTTATAACGTATTGCGTTTAATGCTATGACGTTATAACGTATTACGTTATATGGGATGACGTTATAACGTATTACGTAATATGGGATGACGTTATACCGTATTACGTTATATGGGATGACGTTATAACGCATTACGTAATATGGGATAACGTTATAACGTATTACGTTATGTGGGACGACGTTATAACGTATTGCGTTATATGGGATAACGTTATAACGTATTACGTTATATGGGAAGACGTTATAACGTATTGCGTTTAATGCTATGACGTTATAACGTATTGCGTTTAATGCTATGACGTTATAACGTATTACGTTATATGGGATGACGTTATAACGTATTACGTAATATGGTATGACGTCATAACGTAATAGGTTATATGGTATGACGTTATAACGTAATAACTTATATGGTATGACGTTATAACGTAAATAGGTTATATGGTATGACGTTATACCGTATCACATTATATTGGATGACGTTATAACGCATTAAGTAATATGGGATGACGTTATAACGTAATAGGTTATATGGTATGACGTTATAACGTAAATAGATTATATGGTATGACGTTATACCGTATTACGTTATATGGGATGACGTTATAACGCATTACGTAATATGGGATGACGTTATAACGTATTACGTTATATGGTATGACGTTAATACGTAAATACGTTATATGGTATGACGTTATACCGAATTACGTTATATGGTATGACATTATAACGTAAATAGGTTATATGGTATAACGTTATAACGTATTACGTTATATGGTATGACGTTATAACGTCATTGGTTATACGGTATGACGTTATAACGTAATACGTCATATGGTATGACGTTATAACGTATTACATAATATGGGACGACTTTATAACGCATTACGTTATATGGGATGACGTTATAACGTATTACGTTATATGGAATACCGTTATAACGTATTAGGTTATATGGTATGACGCTATAACGTATTACGTTATATGGCATGACGTTATAACGTATTACGTTATATGGTATGACGTTAATACGTAAATAGGTTATATGGTATGACGTTATACCGAATTACGTTATATGGTATGACATTATAACGTAAATAGGTTATATGGTATGACGTTATAACTTAATAGGTTATATCGTATGACGTTATACCGAATTACGTTATATGGTATGACGTTATAACGTAAATAGGTTATATGGTATGACGTTATACGGTATTACGTTATATGGGATGACTTTATAACGCATTACGTAATATGGGATGACGTTATAACGTATTACGTTATGTGGGACGACGTTATAACGTATTGCGTTATATGGGATGACGTTATAACGTACTACGTTATATGGGATGACGTTATAACGTATTACGTTATATGGGATGACGTTATAACGTAATAGGTTATATGGTATGACGTTATAAAGTAAATAGGTTATATGGTATGACGTTATACCGAATTACGTTATATGGCATGACGTTATAACGTAAATAGGTTATATGGTATGACGTTATACCGTATTACGATATATGGGATGACGTTATAACGCATTACGTAATATGGGATGACTTTATAACGTATTACGTTATGTGGGACGACGTTATAACGTATTGCGTTATATGGGATGACGTTATAACGTATTATGTTATATGGGATGAGGTTGTAACGTAATAGGTTATATGGTATAACGTTATAACGTATTACGTTGCATGGTATGACGTTATAACGTAATAGGTTATATGGTATGACGTTATAACGTAATACGTTATATGGTATGACGTTATAACGTAAATAGGTTATATGGTATGACGTTATACCGTATTACGTTATATGGTATGACGTTATAACGTCATAGGTTATACGGTATGACGTTATAACGTAATACGTCATATGGTATGACGTTATAACGTATTACGTAATATGGGACGACGTTAGAACGCATTACGTTATGTGGGATGACGTTATAACGTATTACGTTATATGGAATACCGTTATAACGTATTAGGTTATATGGTATGACGCTATAACGTATTACGATATATGGCATGACGTTATAACGTAATGCGTTATATGGTATGACGTTATAACGTCATAGGTTATACGGTATGACGTTATAACGTAACAGGTTATATGGCATGACGCTATAACGTAATACGTTATATGGTATGACGTTATAACGTAAATAGATTATATGGTATGACGTTATACCGTATTACGTTACATGGGATGACGTTATAACGCATTACGTAATATGGGATTACGTTATAACGTATTACGTTATGTGGGACGACGTTATAACGTATTGCGTTATATGGGATGACGTTATAACGTCTTACGTTATATGGGATGATGTTATAACGTATTACGTTATATGGGATGACGTTATAACGTAATAGGTTATATGGTATAACGTTATAACGTATTACGTTATATGGTATGACGCTATAACGTAAATAGATTATATGGTATGTCGTTATACCGTATTACGTTATATGGGAAGAGGTCATAACGTATTGCGTTATGTGGGACGACGTTATAACGTATTGCGTTATATGGGATGACGTTATAACATATTGCGTTATATGGGATGACGCTATAACGTATTACGTTATATGGCATGACGTTATTACGTAATAGGTTATATGGTATGACGTTATAACGTAATACGTTATATGGTATGACGTTATAACGTAAATATGTTATATGGTATGACGTTATACCGTATTACGTTATATGGGATGACGTTATAACGCATTACGTAATATGGGATTACGTTATAACGGATTACGTTATATGGGACGAAGTTATAACTTATTGCGTTATATGGGATGACGTTATAACGTATTACGTTATATGGGATGACGTTATAACGTATTACGTTATATGGGAAGACGTTATAACGTATTGCGTTATATGGTATGACGTTATAACGTATTACGTTATATGGGATGACATTATAACGTATTACGTAATATGGGATGACGTTATAACGTAATAGGTTATACGGTATAACGTTATAACGTATTACGCTGTATGGTATGACGTTATAACGTAATAGGTTATATGGTATGACGTTATAACGTATTACGATATATGGCATGACGTTATAACGTAAATAGGTTATATGGTATGACGTTATACAGTATTACGTTATATGGGATGACGTTATAACGCATTACGTAATATTGGATGACGTTATAACGTATTACGTTATCTGGGACGACGTTATAACGTAATGCGTTATATGGGATGACGTTATAACGTATTACGTTATATGGGATGACGTTATAACGTATTACGTAATATGGGATGACGTTATAACGTAATACGTTATATGGTATGACGTTATAACGTAATAGGTTATATGGCATGACGCTATAACGTAATACGTTATATGGTATGACGTTATAACGTAAATAGATTATATGGTAAGACGTTATACCGTATTACGTTATGTGGGACGACGTTATAACGTATTGCGTTATATGGGATGACGTTATAACGTATTGCGTTATATGGGATGACGTTATAACGTATTACGTTATATGGGATGATTAATAACGTAATAGGTTATATGGTATAACGTTATAACGTATTACGTTATATGGTATGACGTCATAACGTAATAGGTTATATGGTATGACGTTATAACGTAATACCTTATATGGTATGACGTTATAACGTAAACAGGTTATATGGTATGACGTTATACCGTATTACGTTATATGGGATGACGTTATAACGCATTACGTAATATGGGATAACGTTATAACGTATTACGTTATGTGGGACGACGTTATAACGTATTGCGTTATATGGGATAACGTTATAACGTATTACGTTATATGGGAAGACGTTATAACGTATTGCGTTTAATGCTATGACGTTATAACGTATTGCGTTTAATGCTATGACGTTATAACGTATTACGTTATATGGGATGACGTTATAACGTATTACGTAATATGGGATGACGTTATAACGTAATAGGTTATATGGAATAACGTTATAACGTATTAGGTTATATGGTATGACGCTATAACGTAAATAGATTATATGGTATGACGTTATACCGTATTACTTTATATGGGAAGAGGTTATAACGTATTGCGTTTAATGCTATGACGTTATAACGTATTACGCTATATGGCATGACGTTATAACGTAATGCGTTATATGGTATGACGTTATAACGTCATAGGTTATACGGTATGACGTTATAACGTAATAGGTTATATGGCATGACGCTATAACGTAATACGTTATATGGTATGAAGTTATAACGTAAATAGATTATATGGTATGACGTTATACCGTATTACGTTATATGGGATGACGTTATAACGCATTACGTAATATGGGATGACGTTATAACGTATTACGTTATGTGGGTCGACGTTATAACGTATTGCGTTATATGGGATGACGTTATAACGCATTACGTAATATGGGATAACGTTATAACGTATTACGTTTAATGCTATGACGTTATAACGTATTGCGTTTAATGCTATGACGTTATAACGTATTACGTTATATGGGATGACGTTATAACGTATTACGTAATATGGGATGACGTTATACCGTATTACGTTATATGGGATGACGTTATAACGCATTACGTAATATGGGATAACGTTATAACGTATTACGTTATGTGGGACGACGTTATAACGTATTGCGTTATATGGGATAACGTTATAACGTATTACGTTATATGGGAAGACGTTATAACGTATTGCGTTTAATGCTATGACGTTATAACGTATTGCGTTTAATGCTATGACGTTATAACGTATTACGTTATATGGGATGACGTTATAACGTATTACGTAATATGGTATGACGTCATAACGTAATAGGTTATATGGTATGACGTTATAACGTAATAACTTATATGGTATGACGTTATAACGTAAATAGGTTATATGGTATGACGTTATACCGTATCACATTATATTGGATGACGTTATAACGCATTAAGTAATATGGGATGACGTTATAACGTAATAGGTTATATGGTATGACGTTATAACGTAAATAGATTATATGGTATGACGTTATACCGTATTACGTTATATGGGATGACGTTATAACGCATTACGTAATATGGGATGACGTTATAACGTATTACGTTATGTGGGACGACGTTATAACGTATTGCGTTATATGGGATGACGTTATAACGTCTTACGTTATATGGGATGATATTATGACGTATTACGTTATATGGGATGACGTTATAACGTAATAGGTTATATGGTATAACGTTATAACGTATTACGTTATATGGTATGACGTTATAACGTCATAGGTTATACGGTATGACGTTATAACGTAATACGTCATATGGTATGACGTTATAACGTATTACATAATATGGGACGACTTTATAACGCATTACGTTATATGGGATGACGTTATAACGTATTACGTTATATGGAATACCGTTATAACGTATTAGGTTATATGGTATGACGCTATAACGTATTACGTTATATGGCATGACGTTATAACGTATTACGTTATATGGTATGACGTTAATACGTAAATAGGTTATATGGTATGACGTTATACCGAATTACGTTATATGGTATGACATTATAACGTAAATAGGTTATATGGTATGACGTTATAGCGTATTACGTTATATGGACGACGTTATAACGTATTGCGTTATGTGGTATGACGTTATAACGTATTACGTTATATGGGATGACGTTATAACGTATTACGTAATATGGGATGACGTTATAACGTAATAGGTTATGTGGTATAACGTTATAACGTATTACGTTATATGGTATGACGTCATAACGTAATAGGTTATATGGTATGACGTTATAACTTAATAACTTATATGGTATGACGTTATAACGTAAATAGGTTATATGGTATGACGTTATACCGTATCACGTTATATTGGCTGACGTTATAACGCATTAAGTAATATGGGATGACGTTATAACGTAATAGGTTATATGGTATGACGTTATACCGTATTACGTTATATGGGATGACGTTATAACGTATTACGTAATATGGGGTGACGTTATAACATATTACGTTATATGGGCTGACGTTATAACGTATTAGGTTATATGGTATAAAATTATAACTTATTACGTCGTATAGTGTGACGTTCTAACATAATATTTTATATGGTATGACGGTATAACGTAATACGTTATATGGGATGACGTTACAACGTATTACGTTATATGGGATGACGTTATAACGTATTACGTTATATGGTATGACGTTATAACGTAATGCGTTATGTGGTATGACGTTATAACGTTAATAGGTTATATGGTATGACGTTATACCGAATTACGTTATATGGTATGACGTTATAACGTAAATAGGTTATATGGTATGACGTTATACCGTATTACGTTATATGGGATGACGTTATAACGCATTACGTAATATGTGATGACGTTATAACGTACTACGTTATATGGGATGACGTTATAACGTATTACGTTATATGGGATGACGTTATAACGTAATAGGTTATATGGTATGACGTTATAAAGTAAATAGGTTATATGGTATGACGTTATACCGAATTACGTTATATGGGATGACGTTATAACGTATTACATAATATGGGACGACTTTATAACGCATTACGTTATATGGGATGACGTTATAACGTATTACGTTATATGGAATACCGTTATAACGTATTAGGTTATATGGTATGACGCTATAACGTATTACGTTATATGGCATGACGTTATAACGTATTACGTTATATGGTATGACGTTAATACGTAAATACGTTATATGGTATGACGTTATACCGAATTACGTTATATGGTATGACATTATAACGTAAATAGGTTATATGGTATAACGTTATAACGTATTACGTTATATGGTATGACGTTATAACGTCATTGGTTATACGGTATGACGTTATAACGTAATACGTCATATGGTATGACGTTATAACGTATTACATAATATGGGACGACTTTATAACGCATTACGTTATATGGGATGACGTTATAACGTATTACGTTATATGGAATACCGTTATAACGTATTAGGTTATATGGTATGACGCTATAACGTATTACGTTATATGGCATGACGTTATAACGTATTACGTTATATGGTATGACGTTAATACGTAAATAGGTTATATGGTATGACGTTATACCGAATTACGTTATATGGTATGACATTATAACGTAAATAGGTTATATGGTATGACGTTATAACTTAATAGGTTATATCGTATGACGTTATACCGAATTACGTTATATGGTATGACGTTATAACGTAAATAGGTTATATGGTATGACGTTATACGGTATTACGTTATATGGGATGACGTTATAACGTATTACATAATATGGGACGACTTTATAACGCATTACGTAATATGGGATGACGTTATAACGTATTACGTTATGTGGGTCGACGTTATAACGTATTGCGTTATATGGGATGACGTTATAACGCATTACGTAATATGGGATAACGTTATAACGTATTACGTTTAATGCTATGACGTTATAACGTATTGCGTTTAATGCTATGACGTTATAACGTATTACGTTATATGGGATGACGTTATAACGTATTACGTAATATGGGATTACGTTATACCGTATTACGTTATATGGGATGACGTTATAACGCATTACGTAATATGGGATAACGTTATAACGTATTACGTTATGTGGGACGACGTTATAACGTATTGCGTTATATGGGATAACGTTATAACGTATTACGTTATATGGGAAGACGTTATAACGTATTGCGTTTAATGCTATGACGTTATAACGTATTGCGTTTAATGCTATGACGTTATAACGTATTACGTTATATGGGATGACGTTATAACGTATTACGTAATATGGTATGACGTCATAACGTAATAGGTTATATGGTATGACGTTATAACGTAATAACTTATATGGTATGACGTTATAACGTAAATAGGTTATATGGTATGACGTTATACCGTATCACATTATATTGGATGACGTTATAACGCATTAAGTAATATGGGATGACGTTATAACGTAATAGGTTATATGGTATGACGTTATAACGTAAATAGATTATATGGTATGACGTTATACCGTATTACGTTATATGGGATGACGTTATAACGCATTACGTAATATGGGATGACGTTATAACGTATTACGTTATGTGGGACGACGTTATAACGTATTGCGTTATATGGGATGACGTTATAACGTCTTACGTTATATGGGTTGATATTATGACGTATTACGTTATATGGGATGACGTTATAACGTAATAGGTTATATGGTATAACGTTATAACGTATTACGTTATATGGTATGACGTTATAACGTCATAGGTTATACAGTATGACGTTATAACGTATTGCGTTATGTGGTATGACGTTATAACGTATTACGTTATATGGGATGACGTTATAACGTATTACGTAATATGGGATGACGTTATAACGTAATAGGTTATATGGTATAACGTTATAACGTATTACGTTATATGGTATGACGTCATAACGTAATAGGTTATATGGTATGACGTTATAACTTAATAACTTATATGGTATGACGTTATAACGTAAATAGGTTATATGGTATGACGTTATACCGTATCACGTTATATTGGCTGACGTTATAACGCATTAAGTAATATGGGATGACGTTATAACGTATTACATAATATGGGACGACTTTATAACGCATTACGTTATATGGGATGACGTTATAACGTATTACGTTATATGGAATACCGTTATAACGTATTAGGTTATATGGTATGACGCTATAACGTATTACGTTATATGGCATGACGTTATAACGTATTACGTTATATGGTATGACGTTAATACGTAAATACGTTATATGGTATGACGTTATACCGAATTACGTTATATGGTATGACATTATAACGTAAATAGGTTATATGGTATAACGTTATAACGTATTACGTTATATGGTATGACGTTATAACGTCATTGGTTATACGGTATGACGTTATAACGTAATACGTCATATGGTAAGACGTTATAACGTATTACATAATATGGGACGACTTTATAACGCATTACGTTATATGGGATGACGTTATAACGTATTACGTTATATGGAATACCGTTATAACGTATTAGGTTATATGGTATGACGCTATAACGTATTACGTTATATGGCATGACGTTATAACGTATTACGTTATATGGTATGACGTTAATACGTAAATAGGTTATATGGTATGACGTTATACCGAATTACGTTATATGGTATGACATTATACCGTAAATAGGTTATATGGTATGACGTTATAACTTAATAGGTTATATCGTATGACGTTATACCGAATTACGTTATATGGTATGACGTTATAACGTAAATAGGTTATATGGTATGACGTTATACGGTATTACGTTATATGGGATGACGTTATAACGTATTACATAATATGGGACGACTTTATAACGCATTACGTAATATGGGATGACGTTATAACGTATTACGTTATGTGGGTCGACGTTATAACGTATTGCGTTATATGGGATGACGTTATAACGCATTACGTAATATGGGATAACGTTATAACGCATTACGTAATATGGGATAACGTTATAACGTATTACGTTATGTGGGACGACGTTATAACGTATTGCGTTATATGGGATAACGTTATAACGTATTACGTTATATGGGAAGACGTTATAACGTATTGCGTTTAATGCTATGACGTTATAACGTATTGCGTTTAATGCTATGACGTTATAACGTATTACGTTATATGGGATGACGTTATAACGTATTACGTAATATGGGATGACGTTATACCGTATTACGTTATATGGGATGACGTTATAACGCATTACGTAATATGGGATAACGTTATAACGTATTACGTTATGTGGGACGACGTTATAACGTATTGCGTTATATGGGATAACGTTATAACGTATTACGTTATATGGGAAGACGTTATAACGTATTGCGTTTAATGCTATGACGTTATAACGTATTGCGTTTAATGCTATGACGTTATAACGTATTACGTTATATGGGATGACGTTATAACGTATTGCGTAATATGGTATGACGTCATAACGTAATAGGTTATATGGTATGACGTTATAACGTAATAACTTATATGGTATGACGTTATAACGTAAATAGGTTATATGGTATGACGTTATACCGTATCACATTATATTGGATGACGTTATAACGCATTAAGTAATATGGGATGACGTTATAACGTAATAGGTTATATGGTATGACGTTATAACGTAAATAGATTATATGGTATGACGTTATACCGTATTACGTTATATGGGATGACGTTATAACGCATTACGTAATATGGGATGACGTTATAACGTATTACGTTATGTGGGACGACGTTATAACGTATTGCGTTATATGGGATGACGTTATAACGTCTTACGTTATATGGGATGATATTATGACGTATAACGTTATATGGGATGATGTTATAACGTAATAGGTTATATGGTATAACGTTATAACGTATTGCGTTTAATGCTATGACGTTATAACGTATTGCGTTTAATGCTATGACGTTATAACGTATTACGTTATATGGAATACCGTTATAACGTATTAGGTTATATGGTATGACGCTATAACGTATTACGTTATATGGCATGACGTTATAACGTATTACGTTATATGGTATGACGTTAATACGTAAATAGGTTATATGGTATGACGTTATACCGAATTACGTTATATGGTATGACATTATAACGTAAATAGGTTATATGGTATGACGTTATAGCGTATTACGTTATATGGACGACGTTATAACGTATTGCGTTATGTGGTATGACGTTATAACGTATTACGTTATATGGGATGACGTTATAACGTATTACGTAATATGGGATGACGTTATAACGTAATAGGTTATATGGTATAACGTTATAACGTATTACGTTATATGGTATGACGTCATAACGTAATAGGTTATATGGTATGACGTTATAACTTAATAACTTATATGGTATGACGTTATAACGTAAATAGGTTATATGGTATGACGTTATACCGTATCACGTTATATTGGCTGACGTTATAACGCATTAAGTAATATGGGATGACGTTATAACGTAATAGGTTATATGGTATGACGTTATACCGTATTACGTTATATGGGATGACGTTATAACGTATTACGTAATATGGGGTGACGTTATAACATATTACGTTATATGGGCTGACGTTATAACGTAATAGGTTATATGGTATAAAATTATAACTTATTACGTCGTATAGTGTGACGTTCTAACATAATATTTTATATGGTATGACGGTATAACGTAATACGTTATATGGGATGACGTTACAACGTATTACGTTATATGGGATGACGTTATAACGTATTACGTTATATGGTATGACGTTATAACGTAATACGTTATGTGGTATGACGTTATAACGTTAATAGGTTATATGGTATGACGTTATACCGAATTACGTTATATGGTATGACGTTATAACGTAAATAGGTTATATGGTATGACGTTATACCGTATTACGTTATATGGGATGACGTTATAACGCATTACGTAATATGTGATGACGTTATAACGTACTACGTTATATGGGATGACGTTATAACGTATTACGTTATATGGTATGACGTTATAACGTAATACGTTATGTGGTATGACGTTATAACGTTAATAGGTTATATGGTATGACGTTATACCGAATTACGTTATATGGTATGACGTTATAACGTAAATAGGTTATATGGTATGACGTTATACCGTATTACGTTATATGGGATGACGTTATAACGTATTACATAATATGGGACGACTTTATAACGCATTACGTTATATGGGATGACGTTATAACGTATTACGTTATATGGAATACCGTTATAACGTATTAGGTTATATGGTATGACGCTATAACGTATTACGTTATATGGCATGACGTTATAACGTATTACGTTATATGGTATGACGTTAATACGTAAATACGTTATATGGTATGACGTTATACCGAATTACGTTATATGGTATGACATTATAACGTAAATAGGTTATATGGTATAACGTTATAACGTATTACGTTATATGGTATGACGTTATAACGTCATTGGTTATACGGTATGACGTTATAACGTAATACGTCATATGGTATGACGTTATAACGTATTACATAATATGGGACGACTTTATAACGCATTACGTTATATGGGATGACGTTATAACGTATTACGTTATATGGAATACCGTTATAACGTATTAGGTTATATGGTATGACGCTATAACGTATTACGTTATATGGCATGACGTTATAACGTATTACGTTATATGGTATGACGTTAATACGTAAATAGGTTATATGGTATGACGTTATACCGAATTACGTTATATGGTATGACATTATAACGTAAATAGGTTATATGGTATGACGTTATAACTTAATAGGTTATATCGTATGACGTTATACCGAATTACGTTATATGGTATGACGTTATAACGTAAATAGGTTATATGGTATGACGTTATACGGTATTACGTTATATGGGATGACTTTATAACGCATTACGTAATATGGGATGACGTTATAACGTATTACGTTATGTGGGACGACGTTATAACGTATTGCGTTATATGGGATGACGTTATAACGTACTACGTTATATGGGATGACGTTATAACGTATTACGTTATATGGGATGACGTTATAACGTAATAGGTTATATGGTATGACGTTATAAAGTAAATAGGTTATATGGTATGACGTTATACCGAATTACGTTATATGGCATGACGTTATAACGTAAATAGGTTATATGGTATGACGTTATACCGTATTACGATATATGGGATGACGTTATAACGCATTACGTAATATGGGATGACTTTATAACGTATTACGTTATGTGGGACGACGTTATAACGTATTGCGTTATATGGGATGACGTTATAACGTATTATGTTATATGGGATGACGTTGTAACGTAATAGGTTATATGGTATAACGTTATAACGTATTACGTTGTATGGTATGACGTTATAACGTAATAGGTTATATGGTATGACGTTATAACGTAATACGTTATATGGTATGACGTTATAACGTAAATAGGTTATATGGTATGACGTTATACCGTATTACGTTATATGGTATGACGTTATAACGTCATAGGTTATACGGTATGACGTTATAACGTAATACGTCATATGGTATGACGTTATAACGTATTACGTAATATGGGACGACGTTATAACGCATTACGTTATGTGGGACGACGTTATAACGTATTACGTTATATGGAATACCGTTATAACGTATTAGGTAATATGGTATGACGCTATAACGTATTACGATATATGGCATGACGTTATAACGTAATGCGTTATATGGTATGACGTTATAACGTCATAGGTTATACGGTATGACGTTATAACGTAACAGGTTATATGGCATGACGCTATAACGTAATACGTTATATGGTATGACGTTATAACGTAAATAGATTATATGGTATGACGTTATACCGTATTACGTTACATGGGATGACGTTATAACGCATTACGTAATATGGGATTACGTTATAACGTATTACGTTATGTGGGACGACGTTATAACGTATTGCGTTATATGGGATGACGTTATAACGTCTTACGTTATATGGGATGATGTTATATCGTATTACGTTATATGGGATGACGTTATAACGTAATAGGTTATATGGTATAACGTTATAACGTAAATAGGTTATATGGTATGACGTTATACCGTATTACGTTATATGGGATGACGTTATAACGCATTACGTAATATGGGATTACGTTATAACGGATTACGTTATATGGGACGACGTTATAACTTATTGCGTTATATGGGATGACGTTATAACGTATTACGTTATATGGGATGACGTTATAACGTATTACGTTATATGGGAAGACGTTATAACGTATTGCGTTATATGGTATGACGTTATAACGTATTACGTTATATGGGATGACATTATAACGTATTACGTAATATGGGATGACGTTATAACGTAATAGGTTATACGGTATAACGTTATAACGTATTACGCTGTATGGTATGACGTTATAACGTAATAGGTTATATGGTATGACGTTATAACGTATTACGATATATGGCATGACGTTATAACGTATATAGGTTATATGGTATGACGTTATACCGTATTACGTTATATGGGATGACGTTATAACGCATTACGTAATATTGGATGACGTTATAACGTATTACGTTATCTGGGACGACGTTATAACGTAATGCGTTATATGGGATGACGTTATAACGTATTACGTTATATGGGATGACGTTATAACGTATTACGTAATATGGGATGACGTTATAACGTAATACGTTATATGGTATGACGTTATAACGTAATAGGTTATATGGCATGACGCTATAACGTAATACGTTATATGGTATGACGTTATAACGTAAATAGATTATATGGTAAGACGTTATACCGTATTACGTTATGTGGGACGACGTTATAACGTATTGCGTTATATGGGATGACGTTATAACGTATTGCGTTATATGGGATGACGTTATAACGTATTACGTTATATGGGATGATTAATAACGTAATAGGTTATATGGTATAACGTTATAACGTATTACGTTATATGGTATGACGTCATAACGTAATAGGTTATATGGTATGACGTTATAACGTAATACCTTATATGGTATGACGTCATAACGTAAACAGGTTATATGGTTTGACGTTATACCGTATTACGTTATATGGGATGACGTTATAACGCATTACGTAATATGGGATAACGTTATAACGTATTACGTTATGTGGGACGACGTTATAACGTATTGCGTTATATGGGATAACGTTATAACGTATTACGTTATATGGGAAGACGTTATAACGTATTGCGTTTAATGCTATGACGTTATAACGTATTGCGTTTAATGCTATGACGTTATAACGTATTACGTTATATGGGATGACGTTATAACGTATTACGTAATATGGGATGACGTTATAACGTAATAGGTTATATGGAATAACGTTATAACGTATTAGGTTATATGGTATGACGCTATAACGTAAATAGATTATATGGTATGACGTTATACCGTATTACTTTATATGGGAAGAGGTTATAACGTATTGCGTTTAATGCTATGACGTTATAACGTATCACGCTATATGGCATGACGTTATAACGTAATGCGTTATATGGTATGACGTTATAACGTCATAGGTTATACGGTATGACGTTATAACGTAATAGGTTATATGGCATGACGCTATAACGTAATACGTTATATGGTATGTAGTTATAACGTAAATAGATTATATGGTATGACGTTATACCGTATTACGTTATATGGGATGACGTTATAACGCATTACGTAATATGGGAAGACGTTATAACGTATTGCGTTTAATGCTATGACGTTATAACGTATTGCGTTTAATGCTATGACGTTATAACGTATTACGTTATATGGGATGACGTTATAACGTATTACGTAATATGGCATGACGTTATAACGTAATAGGTTATATGGAATAACGTTATAACGTATTAGGTTATATGGTATGACGCTATAACGTAAATAGATTATATGGTATGACGTTATAACGTATTACGTTATATGGGAAGACGTTATAACGTATTGCGTTTAATGCTATGACGTTATAACGTATTGCGTTTAATGCTATGACGTTATAACGTATTACGTTATATGGGATGACGTTATAACGTATTACGTAATATGGTATAACGTTATAACGTATTACGTTATATGGTATGACGTCATAACGTAATAGGTTATATGGTATGACGTTATAACGTAATACCTTATATGGTATGACGTCATAACGTAAACAGGTTATATGGTTTGACGTTATACCGTATTACGTTATATGGGATGACGTTATAACGCATTACGTAATATGGGATAACGTTATAACGTATTACGTTATATGGGAAGAGGTTATAACGTATTGCGTTATGTGGGACGACGTTATAACGTATTGCGTTATATGGGATGACGTTATAACATATTGCGTTATATGGGATGACGCTATAACGTATTACGTTATATGGCATGACGTTATTACGTAATAGGTTATATGGTATGACGTTATAACGTAATACGTTATATGGTATGACGTTATAACGTAAATAGGTTATATGGTATGACGTTATACCGTATTACGTTATATGGGATGACGTTATAACGCATTACGTAATATGGGATTACGTTATAACCGATTACGTTATATGGGACGACGTTATAACTTATTGCGTTATATGGGATGACGTTATAACGTATTACGTTATATGGGATGACGTTATAACGTATTACGTTATATGGGAAGACGTTATAACGTATTGCGTTATATGGTATGACGTTATAACGTATTACGTTATATGGTATGACGTTATAACGTAAATAGGTTATATGGTATGACGTTATACCGTATTACGTTATATGGGATGACGTTATAACGCATTACGTAATATGGGATTACGTTATAACGGATTACGTTATATGGGACGACGTTATAACTTATTGCGTTATATGGGATGACGTTATAACGTATTACGTTATATGGGATGACGTTATAACGTATTACGTTATATGGGAAGACGTTATAACGTATTGCGTTATATGGTATGACGTTATAACGTATTACGTTATATGGGATGACATTATAACGTATTTCGTAATATGGGATGACGTTATAACGTAATAGGTTATACGGTATAACGTTATAACGTATTACGCTGTATGGTATGACGTTATAACGTAATAGGTTATATGGTATGACGTTATAACGTATTACGATATATGGCATGACGTTATAACGTATATAGGTTATATGGTATGACGTTATACCGTATTACGTTATATGGGATGACGTTATAACGCATTACGTAATATTGGATGACGTTATAACGTATTACGTTATATGGGATGACGTTATAACGTATTACGTAATATGGGATGACGTTATAACGTAATACGTTATATGGTATGACGTTATAACGTAATAGGTTACATGGCATGACGCTATAACGTAATACGTTATATGGTATGACGTTATAACGTAAATAGATTATATGGTAAGACGTTATACCGTATTACGTTATGTGGGACGACGTTATAACGTATTGCGTTATATGGGATGACGTTATAACGTATTGCGTTATGTGGGATGACGTTATAACGTATTACGTTATATGGGATGATTAATAACGTAATAGGTTATATGGTATAACGTTATAACGTATTACGTTATATGGTATGACGTCATAACGTAATAGGTTATATGGTATGACGTTATAACGTAATACCTTATATGGTATGACGTCATAACGTAAACAGGTTATATGGTTTGACGTTATACCGTATTACGTTATATGGGATGACGTTATAACGCATTACGTAATATGGGATAACGTTATAACGTATTACGTTATGTGGGACGACGTTATAACGTATTGCGTTATATGGGATAACGTTATAACGTATTACGTTATATGGGAAGACGTTATAACGTATTGCGTTTAATGCTATGACGTTATAACGTATTGCGTTTAATGCTATGACGTTATAACGTATTACGTTATATGGGATGACGTTATAACGTATTACGTAATATGGGATGACGTTATAACGTAATAGGTTATATGGAATAACGTTATAACGTATTAGGTTATATGGTATGACGCTATAACGTAAATAGATTATATGGTATGACGTTATACCGTATTACTTTATATGGGAAGAGGTTATAACGTATTGCGTTTAATGCTATGACGTTATAACGTATTACGCTATATGGCATGACGTTATAACGTAATGCGTTATATGGTATGACGTTATAACGTCATAGGTTATACGGTATGACGTTATAACGTAATAGGTTATATGGCATGACGCTATAACGTAATACGTTATATGGTATGTAGTTATAACGTAAATAGATTATATGGTATGACGTTATACCGTATTACGTTATATGGGATGACGTTATAACGCATTACGTAATATGGGATGACGTTATAACGTATTACGTTATGTGGGTCGACGTTATAACGTATTGCGTTATATGGGATGACGTTATAACGTCTTACGTTATATGGGATGATATTATAACGTATTACGTTATATGGGATGACGTTATAACGTAATAGGTTATATGTTATAACGTTATAACGTATTACGTTATATGGTATGACGTTATAACGTCATAGGTTATACGGTATGACGTTATAACGTAATACGTCATATGGTATGACGTTATAACGTATTACATAATATGGGACGACTTTATAACGCATTACGTTATATGGGATGACGTTATAACGTATTACGTTATATGGAATACCGTTATAACGTATTAGGTTATATGGTATGACGCTATAACGTATTACGTTATATGGCATGACGTTATAACGTATTACGTTATATGGTATGACGTTAATACGTAAATAGGTTATATGGTATGACGTTATACCGAATTACGTTATATGGTATGACATTATAACGTAAATAGGTTATATGGTATGACGTTATAGCGTATTACGTTATATGGACGACGTTATAACGTATTGCGTTATGTGGTATGACGTTATAACGTATTACGTTATATGGGATGACGTTATAACGTAATAGGTTATATGGTATGACGTTATAACGTAATAACTTATATGGTATGACGTTATAACGTAAATAGGTTATATGGTATGACGTTATACCGTATCACGTTATATTGGATGACGTTATAACGCATTAAGTAATATGGGATGACGTTATAACGTAATAGGTTATATGGTATGACGTTATACCGTATTACGTTATATGGGATGACGTTATAACGTATTACGTAATATGGGGTGACGTTATAACATATTACGTTATATGGGCTGACGTTATAACGTAATAGGTTATATGGTATAAAATTATAACTTATTACGTCGTATAGTGTGACGTTCTAACATAATATTTTATATGGTATGACGGTATAACGTAATACTTTATATGGGATGACGTTACAACGTATTACGTTATATGGGATGACGTTATAACGTATTACGTTATATGGTATGACGTTATAACGTAATACGTTATGTGGTATGACGTTATAACGTAAATAGGTTATATGGTAGGACGTTATACCGTATTACGTTATATGGGATGACGTTATAACGCATTACGTAATATGGGATGACGTTATAACGTATTACGTTATGTGGTTCGACGTTATAACGTATTGCGTTATATGTGATGACGTTATAACGTACTACGTTATATGGGATGACGTTATAACGTATTACGTTATATGGGATGACGTTATAACGTAATAGGTTATATGGTATGACGTTATAACGTAATAGGTTATATGGTATGACGTTATACCGTATTACGTTATATGGGATGACGTTATAACGTATTACGTAATATGGGGTGACGTTATAACATATTACGTTATATGGGCTGACGTTATAACGTAATAGGTTATATGGTATAAAATTATAACTTATTACGTCGTATAGTGTGACGTTCTGACATAATATTTTATATGGTATGACGTTATAACTTATTGCGTTATATGGGATGACGTTATAACGGATTACGTTATATGGGACGACGTTATAACTTATTGCGTTATATGGTATGACGTTATAACGTAAATAGGTTATATGGTATGACGTTATACCGTATTACGTTATATGGGATGACGTTATAACGCATTACGTAATATTGGATGACGTTATACCGTATTAAGTTATATGGGATGACGTTATAACGCATTACGTAATATGGGATTACGTTATAACGGATTATGTTATATGGGACGACGTTATAACTTATTGCGTTATATGGGATGACGTTATAACGTATTACGTTATATGGGATGACGTTATAACGTATTACGTAATATGGGATGACGTTATAACGTAATAGGTTATACGGTATAACGCTATAACGTATTACGCTGTATGGTATGACGTTATAACGTAATAGGTTATACGGTATAACGTTATAACGTATTACGCTGTATGGTATGACGTTATAACGTAATAGGTTATATGGTATGACGTTATAACGTAATACGTTATATGGGATGACGTTATAACGCATTACGTAATATGGGATTACGTTATAACGGATTACGTTAAATGGGACGACGTTATAACTTATTGCGTTATATGGGATGACGTTATAACGGATTACGTTATATGGGACGACGTTATAACATATTGCGTTATATGGGATGACGTTATAACGTATTACGTTATATGAGATGACGTTATAACGTATTACGTAATATGGGATGACGTTATAACGTAATAGGTTATACGGTATAACGTTATAACGTATTACGCTGTATGGTATGACGTTATAACGTAATAGGTTATATGGTATGACGTTATAACGTAATAGGTTATATGGTATGACGTTATAACGTAATACGTTATATGGGATGACGTTATAACGTATTACGTAATATGGGATGACGTTATAACGTAATAGGTTATACGGTATAACGTTATAACGTATTACGCTGTATGGTATGACGTTATAACGTAATATGTTATATGGTATGACGTTATAACGTAATACGTTATGTGGGATGACGTTATAACGCATTACGTAATATGGGATTACGTTATAACGGATTACGTTATATGGGACGACGTTATAACTTATTGCGTTATATGGGATGACGTTATAACGGATTACGTTATATGGGACGACGTTATAACTTATTGCGTTATATGGTATGACGTTATAACGTAAATAGGTTATATGGTATGACGTTATACCGTATTACGTTATATGGGATGACGTTATAACGCATTACGTAATATTGGATGACGTTATAACGTATTACGTTATCTGGGACGACGTTATAACGTAATGCGTTATATGGGATGACGTTATAACGTATTACGTTATATGGGATGACGTTATAACGTATTACGTAATATGGGATGACGTTATAACGTAATACGTTATATGGTATGACGTTATAACGTAATAGGTTATATGGCATGACGCTATAACGTAATACGTTATATGGTATGACGTTATAACGTAAATAGATTATATGGTAAGACGTTATACCGTATTACGTTATGTGGGACGACGTTATAACGTATTGCGTTATATGGGATGACGTTATAACGTATTGCGTTATATGGGATGACGTTATAACGTATTACGTTATATGGGATGATTAATAACGTAATAGGTTATATGGTATAACGTTATAACGTATTACGTTATATGGTATGACGTCATAACGTAATAGGTTATATGGTATGACGTTATAACGTAATACCTTATATGGTATGACGTTATAACGTAAACAGGTTATATGGTATGACGTTATACCGTATTACGTTATATGGGATGACGTTATAACGCATTACGTAATATGGGATAACGTTATAACGTATTACGTTATGTGGGACGACGTTATAACGTATTGCGTTATATGGGATAACGTTATAACGTATTACGTTATATGGGAAGACGTTATAACGTATTGCGTTTAATGCTATGACGTTATAACGTATTGCGTTTAATGCTATGACGTTATAACGTATTACGTTATATGGGATGACGTTATAACGTATTACGTAATATGGGATGACGTTATAACGTAATAGGTTATATGGAATAACGTTATAACGTATTAGGTTATATGGTATGACGCTATAACGTAAATAGATTATATGGTATGACGTTATACCGTATTACTTTATATGGGAAGAGGTTATAACGTATTGCGTTTAATGCTATGACGTTATAACGTATTACGTTATATGGCATGACGTTATAACGTAATGCGTTATATGGTATGACGTTATAACGTCATAGGTTATACGGTATGACGTTATAACGTAATAGGTTATATGGCATGACGCTATAACGTAATACGTTATATGGTATGAATTTATAACGTAAATAGATTATATGGTATGACGTTATAACGTAATACGTCATATGGTATGACGTTATAACGTATTACATAATATGGGACGACTTTATAACGCATTACGTTATATGGGATGACGTTATAACGTATTACGTTATATGGAATACCGTTATAACGTATTAGGTTATATGGTATGACGCTATAACGTATTACGTTATATGGCATGACGTTATAACGTATTACGTTATATGGTATGACGTTAATACGTAAATAGGTTATATGGTATGACGTTATACCGAATTACGTTATATGGTATGACATTATAACGTAAATAGGTTATATGGTATGACGTTATAGCGTATTACGTTATATGGGACGACGTTATAACGTATTGCGTTATGTGGTATGACGTTATAACGTATTACGTTATATGGGATGACGTTATAACGTATTACGTAATATGGGATGACGTTATAACGTAATAGGTTATATGTTATAACGTTATAACGTATTACGTTATATGGTATGACGTTATAACGTCATAGGTTATACGGTATGACGTTATAACGTAATACGTCATATGGTATGACGTTATAACGTATTACATAATATGGGACGACTTTATAACGCATTACGTTATATGGGATGACGTTATAACGTATTACGTTATATGGAATACCGTTATAACGTATTAGGTTATATGGTATGACGCTATAACTTATTACGTTATATGGCATGACGTTATAACGTATTACGTTATATGGTATGACGTTATAACGTAATAGGTTATATGGCATGACGTTATACCGTATTACGTTATATGGGATGACGTTATAACGTATTACGTAATATGGGGTGACGTTATAACATATTACGTTATATGGGCTGACGTTATAACGTAATAGGTTATATGGTATAAAATTATAACTTATTACGTCGTATAGTGTGACGTTCTAACATAATATTTTATATGGTATGACGGTATAACGTAATACGTTATATGGGATGACGTTACAACGTATTACGTTATATGGGATGACGTTATAACGTATTACGTTATATGGTATGACGTTATAACGTAATACGTTATGTGGTATGACGTTATAACGTAAATAGGTTATATGGTATGACGTTATACCGTATTACGTTATATGGGATGACGTTATAACGCATTACGTAATATGGGATCACGTTATAACGTATTACGTTATGTGGTTCGACGTTATAACGTATTGCGTTATATGTGATGACGTTATAACGTACTACGTTATATGGGATGACGTTATAACGTATTACGTTATATGGGATGACGTTATAACGTAATAGGTTATATGGTACGACGTTATAAAGTAAATAGGTTATATGGTATGACGTTATACCGAATTACGTTATATGGTATGACGTTATAACGTAAATAGGTTATATGGTATGACGTTATACCGTATTACGTTATATGGGATGACGTTATAACGCATTACGTAATATGGGATGACGTTATAATGTATTACGTTATGTGGGACGACGTTATAACGTATTGCGTTATATGGGATGACGTTATAACATATTGCGTTATATGGGATGACGCTATAACGTATTACGTTATATGGCATGACGTTATTACGTAATAGGTTATATGGTATGACGTTATAACGTAATACGTTATATGGTATGACGTTATAACGTAAATAGGTTACATGGTATGACGTTATACCGTATTACGTTATATGGGATGACGTTATAACGCATTACGTAATATGGGATTACGTTATAACGGATTATGTTATATGGGACGACGTTATAACTTATTGCGTTATATGGGATGACGTTATAACGTATTACGTTATATGGGATGACGTTATAACGTATTACGTAATATGGGATGACGTTATAACGTAATAGGTTATACGGTATAACGTTATAACGTATTACGCTGTATGGTATGACGTTATAACGTAATAGGTTATATGGTATGACGTTATAACGTAATACGTTATATGGGATGACGTTATAACGCATTACGTAATATGGGATTACGTTATAACGGATTACGTTATATGGGACGACGTTATAGCTTATTGCGTTATATGGGATGACGTTATAACGGATTACGTTATATGGGACGACGTTATAACTTATTGCGTTATATGGGATGACGTTATAACGTATTACGTTATATGGGATGACGTTATAACGTATTACGTAATATGGGATGACGTTATAACGTAATAGGTTATACGGTATAACGCTATAACGTATTACGCTGTATGGTATGACGTTATAACGTAATAGGTTATACGGTATAACGTTATAACGTATTACGCTGTATGGTATGACGTTATAACGTAATAGGTTATATGGTATGACGTTATAACGTAATACGTTATATGGGATGACGTTATAACGCATTACGTAATATGGGATTACGTTATAACGGATTACGTTATATGGGACGACGTTATAACTTATTGCGTTATATGGGATGACGTTATAACGGATTACGTTATATGGGACGACGTTATAACTTATTGCGTTATATGGGATGACGTTATAACGTATTACGTTATATGAGATGACGTTATAACGTATTACGTAATATGGGATGACGTTATAACGTAATAGGTTATACGGTATAACGTTATAACGTATTACGCTGTATGGTATGACGTTATAACGTAATAGGTTATATGGTATGACGTTATAACGTAATAGGTTATATGGTATGACGTTATAACGTAATACGTTATATGGGATGACGTTATAACGTATTACGTAATATGGGATGACGTTATAACGTAATAGGTTATACGGTATAACGTTATAACGTATTACGCTGTATGGTATGACGTTATAACGTAATAGGTTATATGGTATGACGTTATAACGTAATACGTTATATGGTATGACGTTATAACGTAAATAGGTTATATGGTATGACGTTATACCGTATTACGTTATATGGGATGACGTTATAACGCATTACGTAATATGGGATTACGTTATAACGGATTACGTTATATGGGACGACGTTATAACTTATTGCGTTATATGGGATGACGTTATAACGTATTACGTTATATGGGATGACGTTATAACGTATTACGTAATATGGGATGACGTTATAACGTAATAGGTTATACGGTATAACGTTATAACGTATTACGCTGTATGGTATGACGTTATAACGCAATAGGTTATATGGTATGACGTTATAACGTAATACGTTATATGATATGACGTTATAACGTAAATAGGTTATATGGTATGACGTTATACCGTATTACGTTATATGGGATGACGTTATAACGCATTACGTAATATGGGATGACGTTATGACGTATTACGTTATCTGGGACGACGTTATAACGTAATGCGTTATATGGGATGACGTTATAACGTATTACGTTATATGGGATGACGTTATAACGTATTACGTTATATGGCATGACGTTATAACGTAATACGTTATATGGTATGACGTTATAACGTAATAGGTTATATGGCATGACGCTATAACGTAATACGTTATATGGTATGACGTTATAACGTAAATAGATTATATTATAAGACGTTATACCGCATTACGTTATGTGGGACGACGTTATAACGTATTGCGTTATATGGGATGACGTTATAACGTATTGCGTTATATGGGATGACGTTATAACGTATTACGTTATATGGGATGATTAATAACGTAATAGGTTATATGGTATGACGTCATAACGTAATAGGTTATATGGTATGACGTTATAACGTAATACCTTATATGGTATGACGTTATAACGTAAACAGGTTATATGGTATGACGTTATACCGTATTACGTTATATGGGATGACGTTATAACGCATTACGTAATATGGGATAACGTTATAACGTATTACGTTATGTGGGACGACGTTATAACGTATTGCGTTATATGGGATAACGTTATAACGTATTACGTTATATGGGAAGACGTTATAACGTATTGCGTTTAATGCTATGACGTTATAACGTATTACGTTATATGGGATGACGTTATAACGTATTACGTAATATGGGATGACGTTATAACGTAATAGGTTATATGGAATAACGTAATAACGTATTAGGTTATATGGTATGACGCTATAACGTAAATAGATTATATGGTATGACGTTATACCGTATTACGTTATATGGGAAGAGGTTATAACGTATTGCGTTTAATGCTATGACGTTATAACGTATTACGTTATATGGCATGACGTTATAACGTAATGCGTTATATGGTATGACGTTATAACGTCATAGGTTATACGGTATGACGTTATAACGTAATAGGTTATATGGCATGACGCTATAACGTACTACGTTATATGGTATGACGTTATAACGTAAATAGATTATATGGTATGACGTTATACCGTATTACGTTATATGGGATGACGTTATAACGCATTACGTAATATGGGATGACGTTATAACGTATTACGTTATGTGGGACGACGTTATAACGTATTGCGTTATATGGGATGACGTTATAACGTAATAGGTTATATGGTATAACGTTATAACTTATTACGTTATATGGTATGACGTTATAACGTCATAGGTTATACGGTATGACGTTATAACGTAATACGTCATATGGTATGACGTTATAACGTATTACATAATATGGGACGACTTTATAACGCATTACGTTATATGGGATGACGTTATAACGTATTACGTTATATGGAATACCGTTATAACGTATTGGGTTATATGGTATGACGCTATAACGTATTACGTTATATGGCATGACGTTATAACGTATTACGTTATATGGTATGACGTTAATACGTAAATAGGTTATATGGTATGACGTTATACCGAATTACGTTATATGGTATGACATTATAACGTAAATAGGTTATATGGTATGACGTTATAGCGTATTACGTTATATGGGACGACGTTATAACGTATTGCGTTATGTGGTATGACGTTATAACGTATTACGTTATATGGGATGACGTTATAACGTATTACGTAATATGGGATGACGTTATAACGTAATAGGTTATATGTTATAACGTTATAACGTATTACGTTATATGGTATGACGTTATAACGTCATAGGTTATACGGTATGACGTTATAACGTAATACGTCATATGGTATGACGTTATAACGTATTACATAATATGGGACGACTTTATAACGCATTACGTTATATGGGATGACGTTATAACGTATTACGTTATATGGAATACCGTTATAACGTATTAGGTTATATGGTATGACGCTATAACGTATTACGTTATATGGCATGACGTTATAACGTATTACGTTATATGGTATGACGTTATAACGTAATAGGTTATATGGCATGACGTTATACCGTATTACGTTATATGGGATGACGTTATAACGTATTACGTAATATGGGGTGACGTTATAACATATTACGTTATATGGGCTGACGTTATAACGTAATAGGTTATATGGTATAAAATTATAACTTATTACGTCGTATAGTGTGACGTTCTAACATAATATTTTATATGGTATGACGGTATAACGTAATACGTTATATGGGATGACGTTACAACGTATTACGTTATATGGGATGACGTTATAACGTATTACGTTATATGGTATGACGTTATAACGTAATACGTTATGTGGTATGACGTTATAACGTAAATAGGTTATATGGTATGACGTTATACCGTATTACGTTATATGGGATGACGTTATAACGCATTACGTAATATGGGATGACGTTATAACGTATTACGTTATGTGGTTCGACGTTATAACGTATTGCGTTATATGTGATGACGTTATAACGTACTACGTTATATGGGATGACGTTATAACGTATTACGTTATATGGGATGACGTTATAACGTAATAGGTTATATGGTATGACGTTATAAAGTAAATAGGTTATATGGTATGACGTTATACCGAATTACGTTATATGGTATGACGTTATAACGTAAATAGGTTATATGGTATGACGTTTTACCGTATTACGTTATATGGGATGACGTTATAACGCATTACGTAATATGGGATGACGTTATAATGTATTACGTTATGTGGGACGACGTTATAACGTATTGCGTTATATGGGATGACGTTATAACATATTGCGTTATATGGGATGACGCTATAACGTATTACGTTATATGGCATGACGTTATTACGTAATAGGTTATATGGTATGACGTTATAACGTAATACGTTATATGGTATGACGTTATAACGTAAATAGGTTACATGGTATGACGTTATACCGTATTACGTTATATGGGATGACGTTATAACGCATTACGTAATATGGGATTACGTTATAACGGATTATGTTATATGGGACGACGTTATAACTTATTGCGTTAAATGGGATGACGTTATAACGTATTACGTTATATGGGATGACGTTATAACGTATTACGTAATATGGGATGACGTTATAACGTAATAGGTTATACGGTATAACGTTATAACGTATTACGCTGTATGGTATGACGTTATAACGTAATAGGTTATATGGTATGACGTTATAACGTAATACGTTATATGGGATGACGTTATAACGCATTACGTAATATGGGATTACGTTATAACGGATTACGTTATATGGGACGACGTTATAACTTATTGCGTTATATGGGATGACGTTATAACGGATTACGTTATATGGGACGACGTTATAACTTATTGCGTTATATGGGATGACGTTATAACGTATTACGTTATATGGGATGACGTTATAACGTATTACGTAATATGGGATGACGTTATAACGTAATAGGTTATACGGTATAACGCTATAACGTATTACGCTGTATGGTATGACGTTATAACGTAATAGGTTATACGGTATAACGTTATAACGTATTACGCTGTATGGTATGACGTTATAACGTAATAGGTTATATGGTATGACGTTATAACGTAATACGTTATATGGGATGACGTTATAACGCATTACGTAATATGGGATTACGTTATAACGGATTACGTTATATGGGACGACGTTATAACTTATTGCGTTATATGGGATGACGTTATAACGGATTACGTTATATGGGACGACGTTATAACTTATTGCGTTATATGGGATGACGTTATAACGTATTACGTTATATGAGATGACGTTATAACGTATTACGTAATATGGGATGACGTTATAACGTAATAGGTTATACGGTATAACGTTATAACGTATTACGCTGTATGGTATGACGTTATAACGTAATAGGTTATATGGTATGACGTTATAACGTAATAGGTTATATGGTATGACGTTATAACGTAATACGTTATATGGGATGACGTTATAACGTATTACGTAATATGGGATGACGTTATAACGTAATAGGTTATACGGTATAACGTTATAACGTATTACGCTGTATGGTATGACGTTATAACGTAATAGGTTATATGGTATGACGTTATAACGTAATACGTTATATGGTATGACGTTATAACGTAAATAGGTTATATGGTATGACGTTATACCGTATTACGTTATATGGGATGACGTTATAACGCATTACGTAATATGGGATTACGTTATAACGGATTACGTTATATGGGACGACGTTATAACTTATTGCGTTATATGGGATGACGTTATAACGTATTACGTTATATGGGATGACGTTATAACGTATTACGTAATATGGGATGACGTTATAACGTAATAGGTTATACGGTATAACGTTATAACGTATTACGCTGTATGGTATGACGTTATAACGCAATAGGTTATATGGTATGACGTTATAACGTAATACGTTATATGGTATGACGTTATAACGTAAATAGGTTATATGGTATGACGTTATACCGTATTACGTTATATGGGATGACGTTATAACGCATTACGTAATATGGGATGACGTTATGACGTATTACGTTATCTGGGACGACGTTATAACGTAATGCGTTATATGGGATGACGTTATAACGTATTACGTTATATGGGATGACGTTATAACGTATTACGTTATATGGCATGACGTTATAACGTAATACGTTATATGGTATGACGTTATAACGTAATAGGTTATATGGCATGACGCTATAACGTAATACGTTATATGGTATGACGTTATAACGTAAATAGATTATATTATAAGACGTTATACCGTATTACGTTATGTGGGACGACGTTATAACGTATTGCGTTATATGGGATGACGTTATAACGTATTGCGTTATATGGGATGACGTTATAACGTATTACGTTATATGGGATGATTAATAACGTAATAGGTTATATGGTATGACGTCATAACGTAATAGGTTATATGGTATGACGTTATAACGTAATACCTTATATGGTATGACGTTATAACGTAAACAGGTTATATGGTATGACGTTATACCGTATTACGTTATATGGGATGACGTTATAACGCATTACGTATTATGGGATAACGTTATAACGTATTACGTTATGTGGGACGACGTTATAACGTATTGCGTTATATGGGATAACGTTATAACGTATTACGTTATATGGGAAGACGTTATAACGTATTGCGTTTAATGCTATGACGTTATAACGTATTACGTTATATGGGATGACGTTATAACGTATTACGTAATATGGGATGACGTTATAACGTAATAGGTTATATGGAATAACGTAATAACGTATTAGGTTATATGGTATGACGCTATAACGTAAATAGATTATATGGTATGACGTTATACCGTATTACGTTATATGGGAAGAGGTTATAACGTATTGCGTTTAATGCTATGACGTTATAACGTATTACGTTATATGGCATGACGTTATAACGTAATGCGTTATATGGTATGACGTTATAACGTCATAGGTTATACGGTATGACGTTATAACGTAATAGGTTATATGGCATGACGCTATAACGTACTACGTTATATGGTATGACGTTATAACGTAAATAGATTATATGGTATGACGTTATACCGTATTACGTTATATGGGATGACGTTATAACGCATTACGTAATATGGGATGACGTTATAACGTATTACGTTATGTGGGACGACGTTATAACGTATTGCGTTATATGGGATGACGTTATAACGTCTTACGTTATATGGGATGATATTATAACGTATTACGTTATATGGGATGACGTTATAACGTAATAGGTTATATGGTATAACGTTATAACGTATTACGTTATATGGTATGACGTTATAACGTCATAGGTTATATGGTATGACGTTATAACGTAATACCTTATATGGTATGACGTTATAACGTAAACAGGTTATATGGTATGACGTTATACCGTATTACGTTATATGGGATGACGTTATAACGCATTACGTAATATGGGATAACGTTATAACGTATTACGTTATGTGGGACGACGTTATAACGTATTGCGTTATATGGGATAACGTTATAACGTATTACGTTATATGGGAAGACGTTATAACGTATTGCGTTTAATGCTATGACGTTATAACGTATTGCGTTTAATGCTATGACGTTATAACGTATTACGTTATATGGGATGACGTTATAACGTATTACGTAATATGGGATGACGTTATAACATAATAGGTTATATGGAATAACGTTATAACGTATTAGGTTATATGGTATGACGCTATAACGTAAATAGATTATATGGTATGACGTTATACCGTATTACTTTATATGGGAAGAGGTTATAACGTATTACGTAATATGGGGTGACGTTATAACATATTACGTTATATGGGCTGACGTTATAACGTAATAGGTTATATGGTATAAAATTATAACTTATTACGTCGTATAGTGTGACGTTCTAACATAATATTTTATATGGTATGACGGTATAACGTAATACGTTATATGGGATGACGTTACAACGTATTACGTTATATGGGATGACGTTATAACGTATTACGTTATATGGTATGACGTTATAACGTAATACGTTATGTGGTATGACGTTATAACGTAAATAGGTTATATGGTATGACGTTATACCGTATTACGTTATATGGGATGACGTTATAACGCATTACGTAATATGGGATGACGTTATAACGTATTACGTTATGTGGTTCGACGTTATAACGTATTGCGTTATATGTGATGACGTTATAACGTACTACGTTATATGGGATGACGTTATAACGTATTACGTTATATGGGATGACGTTATAACGTAATAGGTTATATGGTATGACGTTATAAAGTAAATAGGTTATATGGTATGACGTTATACCGAATTACGTTATATGGTATGACGTTATAACGTAAATAGGTTATATGGTATGACGTTATACCGTATTACGTTATATGGGATGACGTTATAACGCATTACGTAATATGGGATGACGTTATAATGTATTACGTTATGTGGGACGACGTTATAACGTATTGCGTTATATGGGATGACGTTATAACATATTGCGTTATATGGGATGACGCTATAACGTATTACGTTATATGGCATGACGTTATTACGTAATAGGTTATATGGTATGACGTTATACCGTATTACGTAATATGGGATTACGTTATAACGGATTACGTTATATGGGACGACGTTATAACTTATTGCGTTATATGGGATGACGTTATAACGGATTACGTTATATGGGACGACGTTATAACTTATTGCGTTATATGGGATGACGTTATAACGTATTACGTTATATGGGATGACGTTATAACGTATTACGTAATATGGGATGACGTTATAACGTAATAGGTTATACGGTATAACGCTATAACGTATTACGCTGTATGGTATGACGTTATAACGTAATAGGTTATACGGTATAACGTTATAACGTATTACGCTGTATGGTATGACGTTATAACGTAATAGGTTATATGGTATGACGTTATAACGTAATACGTTATATGGGATGACGTTATAACGCATTACGTAATATGCGATTACGTTATAACGGATTACGTTATATGGGACGACGTTATAACTTATTGCGTTATATGGGATGACGTTATAACGGATTACGCTATATGGGACGACGTTATAACTTATTGCGTTATATGGGATGACGTTATAACGTATTACGTTATATGAGATGACGTTATAACGTATTACGTAATATGGGATGACGTTATAACGTAATAGGTTATACGGTATAACGTTATAACGTATTACGCTGTATGGTATGACGTTATAACGTAATAGGTTATATGGTATGACGTTATAACGTAATAGGTTATATGGTATGACGTTATAACGTAATACGTTATATGGGATGACGTTATAACGTATTACGTAATATGGGATGACGTTATAACGTAATAGGTTATACGGTATAACGTTATAACGTATTACGCTGTATGGTATGACGTTATAACGTAATAGGTTATATGGTATGACGTTATAACGTAATACGTAATATGGTATGACGTTATAACGTAAATAGGTTATATGGTATGACGTTATACCGTATTACGTTATATGGGATGACGTTATAACGCATTACGTAATATGGGATTACGTTATAACGGATTACGTTATATGGGACGACGTTATAACTTATTGCGTTATATGGGATGACGTTATAACGTATTACGTTATATGGGATGACGTTATAACGTATTACGTAATATGGGATGACGTTATAACGTAATAGGTTATACGGTATAACGTTATAACGTATTACGCTGTATGGTATGACGTTATAACGCAATAGGTTATATGGTATGACGTTATAACGTAATACGTTATATGGTATGACGTTATAACGTAAATAGGTTATATGGTATGACGTTATACCGTATTACGTTATATGGGATGACGTTATAACGTAATAGGTTATATGGTATAACGTTATAACGTATTACGTTATATGGTATGACGTTATAACGTCATAGGTTATATGGTATGACGTTATAACGTAATACCTTATATGGTATGACGTTATAACGTAAACAGGTTATATGGTATGACGTTATACCGTATTACGTTATATGGGATGACGTTATAACGCATTAAGTAATATGGGATAACGTTATAACGTATTACGTTATGTGGGACGACGTTATAACGTATTGCGTTATATGGGATAACGTTATAACGTATTACGTTATATGGGAAGACGTTATAACGTATTGCGTTTAATGCTATGACGTTATAACGTATTGCGTTTAATGCTATGACGTTATAACGTATTACGTTATATGGGATGACGTTATAACGTATTACGTAATATGGGATGACGTTATAACATAATAGGTTATATGGAATAACGTTATAACGTATTAGGTTATATGGTATGACGCTATAACGTAAATAGATTATATGGTATGACGTTATACCGTATTACTTTATATGGGAAGAGGTTATAACGTATTACGTAATATGGGGTGACGTTATAACATATTACGTTATATGGGCTGACGTTATAACGTAATAGGTTATATGGTATAAAATTATAACTTATTACGTCGTATAGTGTGACGTTCTAACATAATATTTTATATGGTATGACGGTATAACGTAATACGTTATATGGGATGACGTTACAACGTATTACGTTATATGGGATGACGTTATAACGTATTACGTTATATGGTATGACGTTATAACGTAATACGTTATGTGGTATGACGTTATAACGTAAATAGGTTATATGGTATGACGTTATACCGTATTACGTTATATGGGATGACGTTATAACGCATTACGTAATATGGGATGACGTTATAACGTATTACGTTATGTGGTTCGACGTTATAACGTATTGCGTTATATGTGATGACGTTATAACGTACTACGTTATATGGGATGACGTTATAACGTATTACGTTATATGGGATGACGTTATAACGTAATAGGTTATATGGTATGACGTTATAAAGTAAATAGGTTATATGGTATGACGTTATACCGAATTACGTTATATGGTATGACGTTATAACGTAAATAGGTTATATGGTATGACGTTATACCGTATTACGTTATATGGGATGACGTTATAACGCATTACGTAATATGGGATGACGTTATAATGTATTACGTTATGTGGGACGACGTTATAACGTATTGCGTTATATGGGATGACGTTATAACATATTGCGTTATATGGGATGACGCTATAACGTATTACGTTATATGGCATGACGTTATTACGTAATAGGTTATATGGTATGACGTTATACCGTATTACGTAATATGGGATTACGTTATAACGGATTACGTTATATGGGACGACGTTATAACTTATTGCGTTATATGGGATGACGTTATAACGGATTACGTTATATGGGACGACGTTATAACTTATTGCGTTATATGGGATGACGTTATAACGTATTACGTTATATGGGATGACGTTATAACGTATTACGTAATATGGGATGACGTTATAACGTAATAGGTTATACGGTATAACGCTATAACGTATTACGCTGTATGGTATGACGTTATAACGTAATAGGTTATACGGTATAACGTTATAACGTATTACGCTGTATGGTATGACGTTATAACGTAATAGGTTATATGGTATGACGTTATAACGTAATACGTTATATGGGATGACGTTATAACGCATTACGTAATATGCGATTACGTTATAACGGATTACGTTATATGGGACGACGTTATAACTTATTGCGTTATATGGGATGACGTTATAACGGATTACGCTATATGGGACGACGTTATAACTTATTGCGTTATATGGGATGACGTTATAACGTATTACGTTATATGAGATGACGTTATAACGTATTACGTAATATGGGATGACGTTATAACGTAATAGGTTATACGGTATAACGTTATAACGTATTACGCTGTATGGTATGACGTTATAACGTAATAGGTTATATGGTATGACGTTATAACGTAATAGGTTATATGGTATGACGTTATAACGTAATACGTTATATGGGATGACGTTATAACGTATTACGTAATATGGGATGACGTTATAACGTAATAGGTTATACGGTATAACGTTATAACGTATTACGCTGTATGGTATGACGTTATAACGTAATAGGTTATATGGTATGACGTTATAACGTAATACGTAATATGGTATGACGTTATAACGTAAATAGGTTATATGGTATGACGTTATACCGTATTACGTTATATGGGATGACGTTATAACGCATTACGTAATATGGGATTACGTTATAACGGATTACGTTATATGGGACGACGTTATAACTTATTGCGTTATATGGGATGACGTTATAACGTATTACGTTATATGGGATGACGTTATAACGTATTACGTAATATGGGATGACGTTATAACGTAATAGGTTATACGGTATAACGTTATAACGTATTACGCTGTATGGTATGACGTTATAACGCAGTAGGTTATATGGTATGACGTTATAACGTAATACGTTATATGGTATGACGTTATAACGTAAATAGGTTATATGGTATGACGTTATACCGTATTACGTTATATGGGATGACGTTATAACGCATTACGTAATATGGGATGACGTTATGACGTATTACGTTATCTGGGACGACGTTATAACGTAATGCGTTATATGGGATGACGTTATAACGTATTACGTTATATGGGATGACGTTATAACGTATTACGTTATATGGCATGACGTTATAACGTAATACGTTATATGGTATGACGTTATAACGTAATAGGTTATATGGCATGACGCTATAACGTAATACGTTATATGGTATGACGTTATAACGTAAATAGATTATATTATAAGACGTTATACCGTATTACGTTATGTGGGACGACGTTATAACGTATTGCGTTATATGGGATGACGTTATAACGTATTGCGTTATATGGGATGACGTTATAACGTATTACGTTATATGGGATGATTAATAACGTAATAGGTTATATGGTATGACGTCATAACGTAATAGGTTATATGGTATGACGTTATAACGTAATACCTTATATGGTATGACGTTATAACGTAAACAGGTTATATGGTATGACGTTATACCGTATTACGTTATATGGGATGACGTTATAACGCATTACGTAATATGGGATAACGTTATAACGTATTACGTTATGTGGGACGACGTTATAACGTATTGCGTTATATGGGATAACGTTATAACGTATTACGTTATATGGGAAGACGTTATAACGTATTGCGTTTAATGCTATGACGTTATAACGTATTACGTTATATGGGATGACGTTATAACGTATTACTTAATATGGGATGACGTTATAACGTAATAGGTTATATGGAATAACGTTATAACGTATTAGGTTATATGGTATGACGCTATAACGTAAATAGATTATATGGTATGACGTTATACCGTATTACGTTATATGGGAAGATGTTATAACGTATTGCGTTTAATGCTATGACGTTATAACGTATTACGTTATATGGCATGACGTTATAACGTAATGCGTTATATGGTATGACGTTATAACGTCATAGGTTATACGGTATGACGTTATAACGTAATAGGTTATATGGCATGACGCTATAACGTACTACGTTATATGGTATGACGTTATAACGTAAATAGATTATATGGTATGACGTTATACCGTATTACGTTATATGGGATGACGTTATAACGCATTACGTAATATGGGATGACGTTATAACGTATTACGTTATGTGGGACGACGTTATAACGTATTGCGTTATATGGGATGACGTTATAACGTCTTACGTTATATGGGATGATATTATAACGTATTACGTTATATGGGACGACGTTATAACGTATTGCGTTATATGGGATAACGTTATAACGTATTACGTTATATGGGAAGACGTTATAACGTATTGCGTTTAATGCTATGACGTTATAACGTATTGCGTTTAATGCTATGACGTTATAACGTATTACGTTATATGGGATGACGTTATAACGTATTACGTAATATGGGATGACGTTATAACGTAATAGGTTATATGGAATAACGTTATAACGTATTAGGTTATATGGTATGACGCTATAACGTAAATAGATTATATGGTATGACGTTATACCGTATTACTTTATATGGGAAGAGGTTATAACGTATTGCGTTTAATGCTATGACGTTATAACGTATTACGTTATATGGCATGACGTTATAACGTAATGCGTTATATGGTATGACGTTATAACGTCATAGGTTATACGGTATGACGTTATAACGTAATAGGTTATATGGCATGACGCTATAACGTAATACGTTATATGGTATGAAGTTATAACGTAAATAGATTATATGGTATGACGTTATACCGTATTACGTTATATGGGATGACGTTATAACGCATTACGTAATATGGGATGACGTTATAACGTATTACGTTATGTGGGTCGACGTTATAACGTATTGCGTTATATGGGATGACGTTATAACGTCTTACGTTATATGGGATGATATTATAACGTATTACGTTATATGGGATGTCGTTATAACGTAATAGGTTATATGGTATAACGTTATAACGTATTACGTTATATGGTATGACGTTATAACGTCATAGGTTATACGGTATGACGTTATAACGTAATACGTCATATGGTATGACGTTATAACGTATTACATAATATGGGACGACTTTATAACGCATTACGTTATATGGGATGACGTTATAACGTATTACGTTATATGGAATACCGTTATAACGTATTAGGTTATATGGTATGACGCTATAACGTATTACGTTATATGGCATGACGTTATAACGTATTACGTTATATGGTATGACGTTAATACGTAAATAGGTTATATGGTATGACGTTATACCGAATTACGTTATATGGTATGACATTATAACGTAAATAGGTTATATGGTATGACGTTATAGCGTATTACGTTATATGGGACGACGTTATAACGTATTGCGTTATGTGGTATGACGTTATAACGTATTACGTTATATGGGATGACGTTATAACGTATTACGTAATATGGGATGACGTTATAACGTAATAGGTTATATGTTATAACGTTATAACGTATTACGTTATATGGTATGACGTTATAACGTCATAGGTTATACGGTATGACGTTATAACGTAATACGTCATATGGTATGACGTTACAACGTATTACATAATATGGGACGACTTTATAACGCATTACGTTATATGGGATGACGTTATAACGTATTACGTTATATGGAATACCGTTATAACGTATTAGGTTATATGGTATGACGCTATAACGTATTACGTTATATGGCATGACGTTATAACGTATTACGTTATATGGTATGACGTTAATACGTAAATAGGTTATATGGTATGACGTTATACCGAATTACGTTATATGGTATGACATTATAACGTAAATAGGTTATATGGTATGACGTTATAGCGTATTACGTTATATGGACGACGTTATAACGTATTGCGTTATGTGGTATGACGTTATAACGTATTACGTTATATGGGATGACGTTATAACGTAATAGGTTATATGGTATGACGTTATAACGTAATAACTTATATGGTATGACGTTATAACGTAAATAGGTTATATGGTATGACGTTATACCGTATTACGTTATATTGGATGACGTTATAACGCATTAAGTAATATGGGATGACGTTATAACGTAATAGGTTATATGGTATGACGTTATACCGTATTACGTTATATGGGATGACGTTATAACGTATTACGTAATATGGGGTGACGTTATAACATATTACGTTATATGGGCTGACGTTATAACGTAATAGGTTATATGGTATAAAATTATAACTTATTACGTCGTATAGTGTGACGTTCTAACATAATATTTTATATGGTATGACGGTATAACGTAATACGTTATATGGGATGACGTTACAACGTATTACGTTATATGGGATGACGTTATAACGTATTACGTTATATGGTATGACGTTATAACGTAATACGTTATGTGGTATGACGTTATAACGTAAATAGGTTATATGGTATGACGTTATACCGTATTACGTTATATGGGATGACGTTATAACGCATTACGTAATATGGGATGACGTTATAACGTATTACGTTATGTGGTTCGACGTTATAACGTATTGCGTTATATGTGATGACGTTATAACGTACTACGTTATATGGGATGACGTTATAACGTATTACGTTATATGGGATGACGTTACAACGTAATAGGTTATATGGTATGACGTTATAAAGTAAATAGGTTATATGGTATGACGTTATACCGAATTACGTTATATGGTATGACGTTATAACGTAAATAGGTTATATGGTATGACGTTATACCGTATTACGTTATATGGGATGACGTTATAACGCATTACGTAATATGGGACGACTTTATAACGCATTACGTTATATGGGATGACGTTATAACGTATTACGTTATATGGAATACCGTTATAACGTATTAGGTTATATGGTATGACGCTATAACGTATTACGTTATATGGCATGACGTTATAACGTATTACGTTATATGGTATGACGTTAATACGTAAATAGGTTATATGGTATGACGTTATACCGAATTACGTTATATGGTATGACATTATAACGTAAATAGGTTATATGGTATGACGTTATAGCGTATTACGTTATATGGACGACGTTATAACGTATTGCGTTATGTGGTATGACGTTATAACGTATTACGTTATATGGGATGACGTTATAACGTAATAGGTTATATGGTATGACGTTATAACGTAATAACTTATATGGTATGACGTTATAACGTAAATAGGTTATATGGTATGACGTTATACCGTATTACGTTATATTGGATGACGTTATAACGCATTAAGTAATATGGGATGACGTTATAACGTAATAGGTTATATGGTATGACGTTATACCGTATTACGTTATATGGGATGACGTTATAACGTATTACGTAATATGGGGTGACGTTATAACATATTACGTTATATGGGCTGACGTTATAACGTAATAGGTTATATGGTATAAAATTATAACTTATTACGTCGTATAGTGTGACGTTCTAACATAATATTTTATATGGTATGACGGTATAACGTAATACGTTATATGGGATGACGTTACAACGTATTACGTTATATGGGATGACGTTATAACGTATTACGTTATATGGTATGACGTTATAACGTAATACGTTATGTGGTATGACGTTATAACGTAAATAGGTTATATGGTATGACGTTATACCGTATTACGTTATATGGGATGACGTTATAACGCATTACGTAATATGGGATGACGTTATAACGTATTACGTTATGTGGTTCGACGTTATAACGTATTGCGTTATATGTGATGACGTTATAACGTACTACGTTATATGGGATGACGTTATAACGTATTACGTTATATGGGATGACGTTACAACGTAATAGGTTATATGGTATGACGTTATAAAGTAAATAGGTTATATGGTATGACGTTATACCGAATTACGTTATATGGTATGACGTTATAACGTAAATAGGTTATATGGTATGACGTTATACCGTATTACGTTATATGGGATGACGTTATAACGCATTACGTAATATGGGATGACGTTATAATGTATTACGTTATGTGGGACGACGTTATAACGTATTGCGTTATATGGGATGACGTTATAACATATTGCGTTATATGGGATGACGCTATAACGTATTACGTTATATGGCATGACGTTATTACGTAATAGGTTATATGGTATGACGTTATAACGTAATACGTTATATGGTATGACGTTATAACGTAAATAGGTTACATGGTATGACGTTATACCGTATTACGTTATATGGGATGACGTTATAACGCATTACGTAATATGGGATTACGTTATAACGGATTATGTTATATGGGACGACGTTATAACATATTGCGTTATATGGGATGACGTTATAACGTATTACGTTATATGGGATGACGTTATAACGTATTACGTAATATGGGATGACGTTATAACGTAATAGGTTATACGGTATAACGTTATAACGTATTACGTTATATGGGAAGACGTTATAACGTATTGCGTTTAATGCTATGACGTTATAACGTATTACGTTATATGGGATGACGTTATAACGTATTACGTAATATGGGATGACGTTATAACGTAATAGGTTATATGGAATAACGTAATAACGTATTAGGTTATATGGTATGACGCTATAACGTAAATAGATTATATGGTATGACGTTATACCGTATTACGTTATATGCGAAGAGGTTATAACTTATTGCGTTTAATGCTATGACGTTATAACGTATTACGTTATATGGCATGACGTTATAACGTAATGCGTTATATGGTATGACGTTATAACGTCATAGGTTATACGGTATGACGTTATAACGTAATAGGTTATATGGCATGACGCTATAACGTACTACGTTATATGGTATGACGTTATAACGTAAATAGATTATATGGTATGACGTTATACCGTATTACGTTATATGGGATGACGTTATAACGCATTACGTAATATGGGATGACGTTATAACGTATTACGTTATGTGGGACGACGTTATAACGTATTGCGTTATATGGGATGACGTTATAACGTCTTACGTTATATGGGATGATATTATAACGTATTACGTTATATGGGATGACGTTATAACGTAATAGGTTATATGGTATAACGTTATAACGTATTACGTTATATGGTATGACGTTATAACGTCATAGGTTATATGGTATGACGTTATAACGTAATACCTTATATGGTATGACGTTATAACGTAAACAGGTTATATGGTATGACGTTATACCGTATTACGTTATATGGGATGACGTTATAACGCATTACGTAATATGGGATAACGTTATAACGTATTACGTTATGTGGGACGACGTTATAACGTATTGCGTTATATGGGATAACGTTATAACGTATTACGTTATATGGGAAGACGTTATAACGTATTGCGTTTAATGCTATGACGTTATAACGTATTGCGTTTAATGCTATGACGTTATAACGTATTACGTTATATGGGATGACGTTATAACGTATTACGTAATATGGGATGACGTTATAACGTAATAGGTTATATGGAATAACGTTATAACGTATTAGGTTATATGGTATGACGCTATAACGTAAATAGATTATATGGTATGACGTTATACCGTATTACTTTATATGGGAAGAGGTTATAACGTATTACGTAATATGGGGTGACGTTATAACATATTACGTTATATGGGCTGACGTTATAACGTAATAGGTTATATGGTATAAAATTATAACTTATTACGTCGTATAGTGTGACGTTCTAACATAATATTTTATATGGTATGACGGTATAACGTAATACGTTATATGGGATGACGTTACAACGTATTACGTTATATGGGATGACGTTATAACGTATTACGTTATATGGTATGACGTTATAACGTAATACGTTATGTGGTATGACGTTATAACGTAAATAGGTTATATGGTATGACGTTATACCGTATTACGTTATATGGGATGACGTTATAACGCATTACGTAATATGGGATGACGTTATAACGTATTACGTTATGTGGTTCGACGTTATAACGTATTGCGTTATATGTGATGACGTTATAACGTACTACGTTATATGGGATGACGTTATAACGTATTACGTTATATGGGATGACGTTATAACGTAATAGGTTATATGGTATGACGTTATAAAGTAAATAGGTTATATGGTATGACGTTATACCGAATTACGTTATATGGTATGACGTTATAACGTAAATAGGTTATATGGTATGACGTTATACCGTATTACGTTATATGGGATGACGTTATAACGCATTACGTAATATGGGATGACGTTATAATGTATTACGTTATGTGGGACGACGTTATAACGTATTGCGTTATATGGGATGACGTTATAACATATTGCGTTATATGGGATGACGCTATAACGTATTACGTTATATGGCATGACGTTATTACGTAATAGGTTATATGGTATGACGTTATACCGTATTACGTAATATGGGATTACGTTATAACGGATTACGTTATATGGGACGACGTTATAACTTATTGCGTTATATGGGATGACGTTATAACGGATTACGTTATATGGGACGACGTTATAACTTATTGCGTTATATGGGATGACGTTATAACGTATTACGTTATATGGGATGACGTTATAACGTATTACGTAATATGGGATGACGTTATAACGTAATAGGTTATACGGTATAACGCTATAACGTATTACGCTGTATGGTATGACGTTATAACGTAATAGGTTATACGGTATAACGTTATAACGTATTACGCTGTATGGTATGACGTTATAACGTAATAGGTTATATGGTATGACGTTATAACGTAATACGTTATATGGGATGACGTTATAACGCATTACGTAATATGGGATTACGTTATAACGGATTACGTTATATGGGACGACGTTATAACTTATTGCGTTATATGGGATGACGTTATAACGGATTACGTTATATGGGACGACGTTATAACTTATTGCGTTATATGGGATGACGTTATAACGTATTACGTTATATGAGATGACGTTATAACGTATTACGTAATATGGGATGACGTTATAACGTAATAGGTTATACGGTATAACGTTATAACGTATTACGCTGTATGGTATGACGTTATAACGTAATAGGTTATATGGTATGACGTTATAACGTAATAGGTTATATGGTATGACGTTATAACGTAATACGTTATATGGGATGACGTTATAACGTATTACGTAATATGGGATGACGTTATAACGTAATAGGTTATACGGTATAACGTTATAACGTATTACGCTGTATGGTATGACGTTATAACGTAATAGGTTATATGGTATGACGTTATAACGTAATACGTAATATGGTATGACGTTATAACGTAAATAGGTTATATGGTATGACGTTATACCGTATTACGTTATATGGGATGACGTTATAACGCATTACGTAATATGGGATTACGTTATAACGGATTACGTTATATGGGACGACGTTATAACTTATTGCGTTATATGGGATGACGTTATAACGTATTACGTTATATGGGATGACGTTATAACGTATTACGTAATATGGGATGACGTTATAACGTAATAGGTTATACGGTATAACGTTATAACGTATTACGCTGTATGGTATGACGTTATAACGCAATAGGTTATATGGTATGACGTTATAACGTAATACGTTATATGGTATGACGTTATAACGTAAATAGGTTATATGGTATGACGTTATACCGTATTACGTTATATGGGATGACGTTATAACGCATTACGTAATATGGGATGACGTTATGACGTATTACGTTATCTGGGACGACGTTATAACGTAATGCGTTATATGGGATGACGTTATAACGTATTACGTTATATGGGATGACGTTATAACGTATTACGTTATATGGCATGACGTTATAACGTAATACGTTATATGGTATGACGTTATAACGTAATAGGTTATATGGCATGACGCTATAACGTAATACGTTATATGGTATGACGTTATAACGTAAATAGATTATATTATAAGACGTTATACCGTATTACGTTATGTGGGACGACGTTATAACGTATTGCGTTATATGGGATGACGTTATAACGTATTGCGTTATATGGGATGACGTTATAACGTATTACGTTATATGGGATGATTAATAACGTAATAGGTTATATGGTATGACGTCATAACGTAATAGGTTATATGGTATGACGTTATAACGTAATACCTTATATGGTATGACGTTATAACGTAAACAGGTTATATGGTATGACGTTATACCGTATTACGTTATATGGGATGACGTTATAACGCATTACGTAATATGGGATAACGTTATAACGTATTACGTTATGTGGGACGACGTTATAACGTATTGCGTTATATGGGATAACGTTATAACGTATTACGTTATATGGGATGACGTTATAACGTATTACGTTATATGGTATGACGTTATAACGTAATACGTTATGTGGTATGACGTTATAACGTAAATAGGTTATATGGTATGACGTTATACCGTATTACGTTATATGGGATGACGTTATAACGCATTACGTAATATGGGATGACGTTATAACGTATTACGTTATGTGGTTCGACGTTATAACGTATTGCGTTATATGTGATGACGTTATAACGTACTACGTTATATGGGATGACGTTATAACGTATTACGTTATATGGGATGACGTTACAACGTAATAGGTTATATGGTATGACGTTATAAAGTAAATAGGTTATATGGTATGACGTTATACCGAATTACGTTATATGGTATGACGTTATAACGTAAATAGGTTATATGGTATGACGTTATACCGTATTACGTTATATGGGATGACGTTATAACGCATTACGTAATATGGGATGACGTTATAATGTATTACGTTATGTGGGACGACGTTATAACGTATTGCGTTATATGGGATGACGTTATAACATATTGCGTTATATGGGATGACGCTATAACGTATTACGTTATATGGCATGACGTTATTACGTAATAGGTTATATGGTATGACGTTATAACGTAATACGTTATATGGTATGACGTTATAACGTAAATAGGTTACATGGTATGACGTTATACCGTATTACGTTATATGGGATGACGTTATAACGCATTACGTAATATGGGATTACGTTATAACGGATTATGTTATATGGGACGACGTTATAACATATTGCGTTATATGGGATGACGTTATAACGTATTACGTTATATGGGATGACGTTATAACGTATTACGTAATATGGGATGACGTTATAACGTAATAGGTTATACGGTATAACGTTATAACGTATTACGTTATATGGGAAGACGTTATAACGTATTGCGTTTAATGCTATGACGTTATAACGTATTACGTTATATGGGATGACGTTATAACGTATTACGTAATATGGGATGACGTTATAACGTAATAGGTTATATGGAATAACGTAATAACGTATTAGGTTATATGGTATGACGCTATAACGTAAATAGATTATATGGTATGACGTTATACCGTATTACGTTATATGGGAAGAGGTTATAACGTATTGCGTTTAATGCTATGACGTTATAACGTATTACGTTATATGGCATGACGTTATAACGTAATGCGTTATATGGTATGACGTTATAACGTCATAGGTTATACGGTATGACGTTATAACGTAATAGGTTATATGGCATGACGCTATAACGTACTACGTTATATGGTATGACGTTATAACGTAAATAGATTATATGGTATGACGTTATACCGTATTACGTTATATGGGATGACGTTATAACGCATTACGTAATATGGGATGACGTTATAACGTATTACGTTATGTGGGACGACGTTATAACGTATTGCGTTATATGGGATGACGTTATAACGTCTTACGTTATATGGGATGATATTATAACGTATTACGTTATATGGGATGACGTTATAACGTAATAGGTTATATGGTATAACGTTATAACGTATTACGTTATATGGTATGACGTTATAACGTCATAGGTTATATGGTATGACGTTATAACGTAATACCTTATATGGTATGACGTTATAACGTAAACAGGTTATATGGTATGACGTTATACCGTATTACGTTATATGGGATGACGTTATAACGCATTACGTAATATGGGATAACGTTATAACGTATTACGTTATGTGGGACGACGTTATAACGTATTGCGTTATATGGGATAACGTTATAACGTATTACGTTATATGGGAAGACGTTATAACGTATTGCGTTTAATGCTATGACGTTATAACGTATTGCGTTTAATGCTATGACGTTATAACGTATTACGTTATATGGGATGACGTTATAACGTATTACGTAATATGGGATGACGTTATAACGTAATAGGTTATATGGAATAACGTTATAACGTATTAGGTTATATGGTATGACGCTATAACGTAAATAGATTATATGGTATGACGTTATACCGTATTACTTTATATGGGAAGAGGTTATAACGTATTACGTAATATGGGGTGACGTTATAACATATTACGTTATATGGGCTGACGTTATAACGTAATAGGTTATATGGTATAAAATTATAACTTATTACGTCGTATAGTGTGACGTTCTAACATAATATTTTATATGGTATGACGGTATAACGTAATACGTTATATGGGATGACGTTACAACGTATTACGTTATATGGGATGACGTTATAACGTATTACGTTATATGGTATGACGTTATAACGTAATACGTTATGTGGTATGACGTTATAACGTAAATAGGTTATATGGTATGACGTTATACCGTATTACGTTATATGGGATGACGTTATAACGCATTACGTAATATGGGATGACGTTATAACGTATTACGTTATGTGGTTCGACGTTATAACGTATTGCGTTATATGTGATGACGTTATAACGTACTACGTTATATGGGATGACGTTATAACGTATTACGTTATATGGGATGACGTTATAACGTAATAGGTTATATGGTATGACGTTATAAAGTAAATAGGTTATATGGTATGACGTTATACCGAATTACGTTATATGGTATGACGTTATAACGTAAATAGGTTATATGGTATGACGTTATACCGTATTACGTTATATGGGATGACGTTATAACGCATTACGTAATATGGGATGACGTTATAATGTATTACGTTATGTGGGACGACGTTATAACGTATTGCGTTATATGGGATGACGTTATAACATATTGCGTTATATGGGATGACGCTATAACGTATTACGTTATATGGCATGACGTTATTACGTAATAGGTTATATGGTATGACGTTATACCGTATTACGTAATATGGGATTACGTTATAACGGATTACGTTATATGGGACGACGTTATAACTTATTGCGTTATATGGGATGACGTTATAACGGATTACGTTATATGGGACGACGTTATAACTTATTGCGTTATATGGGATGACGTTATAACGTATTACGTTATATGGGATGACGTTATAACGTATTACGTAATATGGGATGACGTTATAACGTAATAGGTTATACGGTATAACGCTATAACGTATTACGCTGTATGGTATGACGTTATAACGTAATAGGTTATACGGTATAACGTTATAACGTATTACGCTGTATGGTATGACGTTATAACGTAATAGGTTATATGGTATGACGTTATAACGTAATACGTTATATGGGATGACGTTATAACGCATTACGTAATATGGGATTACGTTATAACGGATTACGTTATATGGGACGACGTTATAACTTATTGCGTTATATGGGATGACGTTATAACGGATTACGTTATATGGGACGACGTTATAACTTATTGCGTTATATGGGATGACGTTATAACGTATTACGTTATATGAGATGACGTTATAACGTATTACGTAATATGGGATGACGTTATAACGTAATAGGTTATACGGTATAACGTTATAACGTATTACGCTGTATGGTATGACGTTATAACGTAATAGGTTATATGGTATGACGTTATAACGTAATAGGTTATATGGTATGACGTTATAACGTAATACGTTATATGGGATGACGTTATAACGTATTACGTAATATGGGATGACGTTATAACGTAATAGGTTATACGGTATAACGTTATAACGTATTACGCTGTATGGTATGACGTTATAACGTAATAGGTTATATGGTATGACGTTATAACGTAATACGTAATATGGTATGACGTTATAACGTAAATAGGTTATATGGTATGACGTTATACCGTATTACGTTATATGGGATGACGTTATAACGCATTACGTAATATGGGATTACGTTATAACGGATTACGTTATATGGGACGACGTTATAACTTATTGCGTTATATGGGATGACGTTATAACGTATTACGTTATATGGGATGACGTTATAACGTATTACGTAATATGGGATGACGTTATAACGTAATAGGTTATACGGTATAACGTTATAACGTATTACGCTGTATGGTATGACGTTATAACGCAATAGGTTATATGGTATGACGTTATAACGTAATACGTTATATGGTATGACGTTATAACGTAAATAGGTTATATGGTATGACGTTATACCGTATTACGTTATATGGGATGACGTTATAACGCATTACGTAATATGGGATGACGTTATGACGTATTACGTTATCTGGGACGACGTTATAACGTAATGCGTTATATGGGATGACGTTATAACGTATTACGTTATATGGGATGACGTTATAACGTATTACGTTATATGGCATGACGTTATAACGTAATACGTTATATGGTATGACGTTATAACGTAATAGGTTATATGGCATGACGCTATAACGTAATACGTTATATGGTATGACGTTATAACGTAAATAGATTATATTATAAGACGTTATACCGTATTACGTTATGTGGGACGACGTTATAACGTATTGCGTTATATGGGATGACGTTATAACGTATTGCGTTATATGGGATGACGTTATAACGTATTACGTTATATGGGATGATTAATAACGTAATAGGTTATATGGTATGACGTCATAACGTAATAGGTTATATGGTATGACGTTATAACGTAATACCTTATATGGTATGACGTTATAACGTAAACAGGTTATATGGTATGACGTTATACCGTATTACGTTATATGGGATGACGTTATAACGCATTACGTAATATGGGATAACGTTATAACGTATTACGTTATGTGGGACGACGTTATAACGTATTGCGTTATATGGGATAACGTTATAACGTATTACGTTATATGCGAAGACGTTATAACGTATTGCGTTTAATGCTATGACGTTATAACGTATTACGTTATATGGGATGACGTTATAACGTATTACGTAATATGGGATGACGTTATAACGTAATAGGTTATATGGAATAACGTTATAACGTATTAGGTTATATGGTATGACGCTATAACGTAAATAGATTATATGGTATGACGTTATACCGTATTACGTTATATGGGAAGAGGTTATAACGTATTGCGTTTAATGCTATGACGTTATAACGTATTACGTTATATGGCATGACGTTATAACGTAATGCGTTATATGGTATGACGTTATAACGTCATAGGTTATACGGTATGACGTTATAACGTAATAGGTTATATGGCATGACGCTATAACGTACTACGTTATATGGTATGACGTTATAACGTAAATAGATTATATGGTATGACGTTATACCGTATTACGTTATATGGGATGACGTTATAACGCATTACGTAATATGGGATGACGTTATAACGTATTACGTTATGTGGGACGACGTTATAACGTATTGCGTTATATGGGATGACGTTATAACGTCTTACGTTATATGGGATGATATTATAACGTATTACGTTATATGGGATGACGTTATAACGTAATAGGTTATATGGTATAACGTTATAACGTATTACGTTATATGGTATGACGTTATAACGTCATAGGTTATATGGTATGACGTTATAACGTAATACCTTATATGGTATGACGTTATAACGTAAACAGGTTATATGGTATGACGTTATACCGTATTACGTTATATGGGATGACGTTATAACGCATTACGTAATATGGGATAACGTTATAACGTATTACGTTATGTGGGACGACGTTATAACGTATTGCGTTATATGGGATAACGTTATAACGTATTACGTTATATGGGAAGACGTTATAACGTATTGCGTTTAATGCTATGACGTTATAACGTATTGCGTTTAATGCTATGACGTTATAACGTATTACGTTATATGGGATGACGTTATAACGTATTACGTAATATGGGATGACGTTATAACGTAATAGGTTATATGGAATAACGTTATAACGTATTAGGTTATATGGTATGACGCTATAACGTAAATAGATTATATGGTATGACGTTATACCGTATTACTTTATATGGGAAGAGGTTATAACGTATTGCGTTTAATGCTATGACGTTATAACGTATTACGTTATATGGCATGACGTTATAACGTAATGCGTTATATGGTATGACGTTATAACGTCATAGGTTATACGGTATGACGTTATAACGTAATAGGTTATATGGCATGACGCTATAACGTAATACGTTATATGGTATGAAGTTATAACGTAAATAGATTATATGGTATGACGTTATACCGTATTACGTTATATGGGATGACGTTATAACGCATTACGTAATATGGGATGACGTTATAACGTATTACGTTATGTGGGTCGACGTTATAACGTATTGCGTTATATGGGATGACGTTATAACGTCTTACGTTATATGGGATGATATTATAACGTATTACGTTATATGGGATGTCGTTATAACGTAATAGGTTATATGGTATAACGTTATAACGTATTACGTTATATGGTATGACGTTATAACGTCATAGGTTATACGGTATGACGTTATAACGTAATACGTCATATGGTATGACGTTATAACGTATTACATAATATGGGACGACTTTATAACGCATTACGTTATATGGGATGACGTTATAACGTATTACGTTATATGGAATACCGTTATAACGTATTAGGTTATATGGTATGACGCTATAACGTATTACGTTATATGGCATGACGTTATAACGTATTACGTTATATGGTATGACGTTAATACGTAAATAGGTTATATGGTATGACGTTATACCGAATTACGTTATATGGTATGACATTATAACGTAAATAGGTTATATGGTATGACGTTATAGCGTATTACGTTATATGGGACGACGTTATAACGTATTGCGTTATGTGGTATGACGTTATAACGTATTACGTTATATGGGATGACGTTATAACGTATTACGTAATATGGGATGACGTTATAACGTAATAGGTTATATGTTATAACGTTATAACGTATTACGTTATATGGTATGACGTTATAACGTCATAGGTTATACGGTATGACGTTATAACGTAATACGTCATATGGTATGACGTTACAACGTATTACATAATATGGGACGACTTTATAACGCATTACGTTATATGGGATGACGTTATAACGTATTACGTTATATGGAATACCGTTATAACGTATTAGGTTATATGGTATGACGCTATAACGTATTACGTTATATGGCATGACGTTATAACGTATTACGTTATATGGTATGACGTTAATACGTAAATAGGTTATATGGTATGACGTTATACCGAATTACGTTATATGGTATGACATTATAACGTAAATAGGTTATATGGTATGACGTTATAGCGTATTACGTTATATGGACGACGTTATAACGTATTGCGTTATGTGGTATGACGTTATAACGTATTACGTTATATGGGATGACGTTATAACGTAATAGGTTATATGGTATGACGTTATAACGTAATAACTTATATGGTATGACGTTATAACGTAAATAGGTTATATGGTATGACGTTATACCGTATTACGTTATATTGGATGACGTTATAACGCATTAAGTAATATGGGATGACGTTATAACGTAATAGGTTATATGGTATGACGTTATACCGTATTACGTTATATGGGATGACGTTATAACGTATTACGTAATATGGGGTGACGTTATAACATATTACGTTATATGGGCTGACGTTATAACGTAATAGGTTATATGGTATAAAATTATAACTTATTACGTCGTATAGTGTGACGTTCTAACATAATATTTTATATGGTATGACGGTATAACGTAATACGTTATATGGGATGACGTTACAACGTATTACGTTATATGGGATGACGTTATAACGTATTACGTTATATGGTATGACGTTATAACGTAATACGTTATGTGGTATGACGTTATAACGTAAATAGGTTATATGGTATGACGTTATACCGTATTACGTTATATGGGATGACGTTATAACGCATTACGTAATATGGGATGACGTTATAACGTATTACGTTATGTGGTTCGACGTTATAACGTATTGCGTTATATGTGATGACGTTATAACGTACTACGTTATATGGGATGACGTTATAACGTATTACGTTATATGGGATGACGTTACAACGTAATAGGTTATATGGTATGACGTTATAAAGTAAATAGGTTATATGGTATGACGTTATACCGAATAACGTTATATGGTATGACGTTATAACGTAAATAGGTTATATGGTATGACGTTATACCGTATTACGTTATATGGGATGACGTTATAACGCATTACGTAATATGGGATGACGTTATAATGTATTACGTTATGTGGGACGACGTTATAACGTATTGCGTTATATGGGATGACGTTATAACATATTGCGTTATATGGGATGACGCTATAACGTATTACGTTATATGGCATGACGTTATTACGTAATAGGTTATATGGTATGACGTTATAACGTAATACGTTATATGGTATGACGTTATAACGTAAATAGGTTACATGGTATGACGTTATACCGTATTACGTTATATGGGATGACGTTATAACGCATTACGTAATATGGGATTACGTTATAACGGATTATGTTATATGGGACGACGTTATAACTTATTGCGTTATATGGGATGACGTTATAACGTATTACGTTATATGGGATGACGTTATAACGTATTACGTAATATGGGATGACGTTATAACGTAATAGGTTATACGGTATAACGTTATAACGTATTACGCTGTATGGTATGACGTTATAACGTAATAGGTTATATGGTATGACGTTATAACGTAATACGTTATATGGGATGACGTTATAACGCATTACGTAATATGGGATTACGTTATAACGGATTACGTTATATGGGACGACGTTATAACTTATTGCGTTATATGGGATGACGTTATAACGGATTACGTTATATGGGACGACGTTATAACTTATTGCGTTATATGGGATGACGTTATAACGTATTACGTTATATGGGATGACGTTATAACGTATTACGTAATATGGGATGACGTTATAACGTAATAGGTTATACGGTATAACGCTATAACGTATTACGCTGTATGGTATGACGTTATAACGTAATAGGTTATACGGTATAACGTTATAACGTATTACGCTGTATGGTATGACGTTATAACGTAATAGGTTATATGGTATGACGTTATAACGTAATACGTTATATGGGATGACGTTATAACGCATTACGTAATATGGGATTACGTTATAACGGATTACGTTATATGGGACGACGTTATAACTTATTGCGTTATATGGGATGACGTTATAACGGATTACGTTATATGGGACGACGTTATAACTTATTGCGTTATATGGGATGACGTTATAACGTATTACGTTATATGAGATGACGTTATAACGTATTACGTAATATGGGATGACGTTATAACGTAATAGGTTATACGGTATAACGTTATAACGTATTACGCTGTATGGTATGACGTTATAACGTAATAGGTTATATGGTATGACGTTATAACGTAATAGGTTATATGGTATGACGTTATAACGTAATACGTTATATGGGATGACGTTATAACGTATTACGTAATATGGGATGACGTTATAACGTAATAGGTTATACGGTATAACGTTATAACGTATTACGCTGTATGGTATGACGTTATAACGTAATAGGTTATATGGTATGACGTTATAACGTAATACGTTATATGGTATGACGTTATAACGTAAATAGGTTATATGGTATGACGTTATACCGTATTACGTTATATGGGATGACGTTATAACGCATTACGTAATATGGGATTACGTTATAACGGATTACGTTATATGGGACGACGTTATAACATATTGCGTTATATGGGATGACGTTATAACGTATTACGTTATATGGGATGACGTTATAACGTATTACGTAATATGGGATGACGTTATAACGTAATAGGTTATACGGTATAACGTTATAACGTATTACGCTGTATGGTATGACGTTATAACGCAATAGGTTATATGGTATGACGTTATAACGTAATACGTTATATGGTATGACGTTATAACGTAAATAGGTTATATGGTATGACGTTATACCGTATTACGTTATATGGGATGACGTTATAACGCATTACGTAATATGGGATGACGTTATGACGTATTACGTTATCTGGGACGACGTTATAACGTAATGCGTTATATGGGATGACGTTATAACGTATTACGTTATATGGGATGACGTTATAACGTATTACGTTATATGGCATGACGTTATAACGTAATACGTTATATGGTATGACGTTATAACGTAATAGGTTATATGACATGACGCTATAACGTAATACGTTATATGGTATGACGTTATAACGTAAATAGATTATATTATAAGACGTTATACCGTATTACGTTATGTGGGACGACGTTATAACGTATTGCGTTATATGGGATGACGTTATAACGTATTGCGTTATATGGGATGACGTTATAACGTATTACGTTATATGGGATGATTAATAACGTAATAGGTTATATGGTATGACGTCATAACGTAATAGGTTATATGGTATGACGTTATAACGTAATACCTTATATGGTATGACGTTATAACGTAAACAGGTTATATGGTATGACGTTATACCGTATTACGTTATATGGGATGACGTTATAACGCATTACGTAATATGGGATAACGTTATAACGTATTACGTTATGTGGGACGACGTTATAACGTATTGCGTTATATGGGATAACGTTATAACGTATTACGTTATATGGGAAGACGTTATAACGTATTGCGTTTAATGCTATGACGTTATAACGTATTACGTTATATGGGATGACGTTATAACGTATTACGTAATATGGGATGACGTTATAACGTAATAGGTTATATGGAATAACGTTATAACGTATTAGGTTATATGGTATGACGCTATAACGTAAATAGATTATATGGTATGACGTTATACCGTATTACGTTATATGGGAAGAGGTTATAACGTATTGCGTTTAATGCTATGACGTTATAACGTATTACGTTATATGGCATGACGTTATAACGTAATGCGTTATATGGTATGACGTTATAACGTCATAGGTTATACGGTATGACGTTATAACGTAATAGGTTATATGGCATGACGCTATAACGTACTACGTTATATGGTATGACGTTATAACGTAAATAGATTATATGGTATGACGTTATACCGTATTACGTTATATGGGATGACGTTATAACGCATTACGTAATATGGGATGACGTTATAACGTATTACGTTATGTGGGACGACGTTATAACGTATTGCGTTATATGGGATGACGTTATAACGTCTTACGTTATATGGGATGATATTATAACGTATTACGTTATATGGGATGACGTTATAACGTAATAGGTTATATGGTATAACGTTATAACGTATTACGTTATATGGTATGACGTTATAACGTCATAGGTTATATGGTATGACGTTATAACGTAATACCTTATATGGTATGACGTTATAACGTAAACAGGTTATATGGTATGACGTTATACCGTATTACGTTATATGGGATGACGTTATAACGCATTACGTAATATGGGATAACGTTATAACGTATTACGTTATGTGGGACGACGTTATAACGTATTGCGTTATATGGGATAACGTTATAACGTATTACGTTATATGGGAAGACGTTATAACGTATTGCGTTTAATGCTATGACGTTATAACGTATTGCGTTTAATGCTATGACGTTATAACGTATTACGTTATATGGGATGACGTTATAACGTATTACGTAATATGGGATGACGTTATAACGTAATAGGTTATATGGAATAACGTTATAACGTATTAGGTTATATGGTATGACGCTATAACGTAAATAGATTATATGGTATGACGTTATACCGTATTACTTTATATGGGAAGAGGTTATAACGTATTGCGTTTAATGCTATGACGTTATAACGTATTACGTTATATGGCATGACGTTATAACGTAATGCGTTATATGGTATGACGTTATAACGTCATAGGTTATACGGTATGACGTTATAACGTAATAGGTTATATGGCATGACGCTATAACGTAATACGTTATATGGTATGAAGTTATAACGTAAATAGATTATATGGTATGACGTTATACCGTATTACGTTATATGGGATGACGTTATAACGCATTACGTAATATGGGATGACGTTATAACGTATTACGTTATGTGGGTCGACGTTATAACGTATTGCGTTATATGGGATGACGTTATAACGTCTTACGTTATATGGGATGATATTATAACGTATTACGTTATATGGGATGTCGTTATAACGTAATAGGTTATATGGTATAACGTTATAACGTATTACGTTATATGGTATGACGTTATAACGTCATAGGTTATACGGTATGACGTTATAACGTAATACGTCATATGGTATGACGTTATAACGTATTACATAATATGGGACGACTTTATAACGCATTACGTTATATGGGATGACGTTATAACGTATTACGTTATATGGAATACCGTTATAACGTATTAGGTTATATGGTATGACGCTATAACGTATTACGTTATATGGCATGACGTTATAACGTATTACGTTATATGGTATGACGTTAATACGTAAATAGGTTATATGGTATGACGTTATACCGAATTACGTTATATGGTATGACATTATAACGTAAATAGGTTATATGGTATGACGTTATAGCGTATTACGTTATATGGGACGACGTTATAACGTATTGCGTTATGTGGTATGACGTTATAACGTATTACGTTATATGGGATGACGTTATAACGTATTACGTAATATGGGATGACGTTATAACGTAATAGGTTATATGTTATAACGTTATAACGTATTACGTTATATGGTATGACGTTATAACGTCATAGGTTATACGGTATGACGTTATAACGTAATACGTCATATGGTATGACGTTACAACGTATTACATAATATGGGACGACTTTATAACGCATTACGTTATATGGGATGACGTTATAACGTATTACGTTATATGGAATACCGTTATAACGTATTAGGTTATATGGTATGACGCTATAACGTATTACGTTATATGGCATGACGTTATAACGTATTACGTTATATGGTATGACGTTAATACGTAAATAGGTTATATGGTATGACGTTATACCGAATTACGTTATATGGTATGACATTATAACGTAAATAGGTTATATGGTATGACGTTATAGCGTATTACGTTATATGGACGACGTTATAACGTATTGCGTTATGTGGTATGACGTTATAACGTATTACGTTATATGGGATGACGTTATAACGTAATAGGTTATATGGTATGACGTTATAACGTAATAACTTATATGGTATGACGTTATAACGTAAATAGGTTATATGGTATGACGTTATACCGTATTACGTTATATTGGATGACGTTATAACGCATTAAGTAATATGGGATGACGTTATAACGTAATAGGTTATATGGTATGACGTTATACCGTATTACGTTATATGGGATGACGTTATAACGTATTACGTAATATGGGGTGACGTTATAACATATTACGTTATATGGGCTGACGTTATAACGTAATAGGTTATATGGTATAAAATTATAACTTATTACGTCGTATAGTGTGACGTTCTAACATAATATTTTATATGGTATGACGGTATAACGTAATACGTTATATGGGATGACGTTACAACGTATTACGTTATATGGGATGACGTTATAACGTATTACGTTATATGGTATGACGTTATAACGTAATACGTTATGTGGTATGACGTTATAACGTAAATAGGTTATATGGTATGACGTTATACCGTATTACGTTATATGGGATGACGTTATAACGCATTACGTAATATGGGATGACGTTATAACGTATTACGTTATGTGGTTCGACGTTATAACGTATTGCGTTATATGTGATGACGTTATAACGTACTACGTTATATGGGATGACGTTATAACGTATTACGTTATATGGGATGACGTTACAACGTAATAGGTTATATGGTATGACGTTATAAAGTAAATAGGTTATATGGTATGACGTTATACCGAATAACGTTATATGGTATGACGTTATAACGTAAATAGGTTATATGGTATGACGTTATACCGTATTACGTTATATGGGATGACGTTATAACGCATTACGTAATATGGGATGACGTTATAATGTATTACGTTATGTGGGACGACGTTATAACGTATTGCGTTATATGGGATGACGTTATAACATATTGCGTTATATGGGATGACGCTATAACGTATTACGTTATATGGCATGACGTTATTACGTAATAGGTTATATGGTATGACGTTATAACGTAATACGTTATATGGTATGACGTTATAACGTAAATAGGTTACATGGTATGACGTTATACCGTATTACGTTATATGGGATGACGTTATAACGCATTACGTAATATGGGATTACGTTATAACGGATTATGTTATATGGGACGACGTTATAACTTATTGCGTTATATGGGATGACGTTATAACGTATTACGTTATATGGGATGACGTTATAACGTATTACGTAATATGGGATGACGTTATAACGTAATAGGTTATACGGTATAACGTTATAACGTATTACGCTGTATGGTATGACGTTATAACGTAATAGGTTATATGGTATGACGTTATAACGTAATACGTTATATGGGATGACGTTATAACGCATTACGTAATATGGGATTACGTTATAACGGATTACGTTATATGGGACGACGTTATAACTTATTGCGTTATATGGGATGACGTTATAACGGATTACGTTATATGGGACGACGTTATAACTTATTGCGTTATATGGGATGACGTTATAACGTATTACGTTATATGAGATGACGTTATAACGTATTGCGTAATATGGGATGACGTTATAACGTAATAGGTTATACGGTATAACGTTATAACGTATTACGCTGTATGGTATGACGTTATAACGTAATAGGTTATATGGTATGACGTTATAACGTAATAGGTTATATGGTATGACGTTATAACGTAATACGTTATATGGGATGACGTTATAACGTATTACGTAATATGGGATGACGTTATAACGTAATAGGTTATACGGTATAACGTTATAACGTATTACGCTGTATGGTATGACGTTATAACGTAATAGGTTATATGGTATGACGTTATAACGTAATACGTTATATGGTATGACGTTATAACGTAAATAGGTTATATGGTATGACGTTATACCGTATTACGTTATATGGGATGACGTTATAACGCATTACGTAATATGGGATTACGTTATAACGGATTACGTTATATGGGACGACGTTATAACATATTGCGTTATATGGGATGACGTTATAACGTATTACGTTATATGGGATGACGTTATAACGTATTACGTAATATGGGATGACGTTATAACGTAATAGGTTATACGGTATAACGTTATAACGTACTACGCTGTATGGTATGACGTTATAACGCAATAGGTTATATGGTATGACGTTATAACGTAATACGTTATATGGTATGACGTTATAACGTAAATAGGTTATATGGTATGACGTTATACCGTATTACGTTATATGGGATGACGTTATAACGCATTACGTAATATGGGATGACGTTATGACGTATTACGTTATCTGGGACGACGTTATAACGTAATGCGTTATATGGGATGACGTTATAACGTATTACGTTATATGGGATGACGTTATAACGTATTACGTTATATGGCATGACGTTATAACGTAATACGTTATATGGTATGACGTTATAACGTAATAGGTTATATGACACGACGCTATAACGTAATACGTTATATGGTATGACGTTATAACGTAAATAGATTATATTATAAGACGTTATACCGTATTACGTTATGTGGGACGACGTTATAACGTATTGCGTTATATGGGATGACGTTATAACGTATTGCGTTATATGGGATGACGTTATAACGTATTACGTTATATGGGATGATTAATAACGTAATAGGTTATATGGTATGACGTCATAACGTAATAGGTTATATGGTATGACGTTATAACGTAATACCTTATATGGTATGACGTTATAACGTAAACAGGTTATATGGTATGACGTTATACCGTATTACGTTATATGGGATGACGTTATAACGCATTACGTAATATGGGATAACGTTATAACGTATTACGTTATGTGGGACGACGTTATAACGTATTGCGTTATATGGGATAACGTTATAACGTATTACGTTATATGGGAAGACGTTATAACGTATTGCGTTTAATGCTATGACGTTATAACGTATTACGTTATATGGGATGACGTTATAACGTATTACGTAATATGGGATGACGTTATAACGTAATAGGTTATATGGAATAACGTTATAACGTATTAGGTTATATGGTATGACGCTATAACGTAAATAGATTATATGGTATGACGTTATACCGTATTACGTTATATGGGAAGAGGTTATAACGTATTGCGTTTAATGCTATGACGTTATAACGTTAATAGGTTATATGGTATGACGTTATACCGCATTACGTTATATGGGATGACGTTATAACGCATTACGTAATATGGGATGACGTTATAACGTATTACGTTATGTGGTTCGACGTTATAACGTATTGCGTTATATGTGATGACGTTATAACGTACTACGTTATATGGGATGACGTTATAACGTATTACGTTATATGGGATGACGTTATAACGTAATAGGTTATATGGTATAACGTTATAACGTATTACGTTATATGGTATGACGTCATAACGTATTACGCTATATGGTATGACGTTAATACGTAAATAGGTTATATGGTATGACGTTATACCGAATTACGTTATATGGTATGACATTATAACGTAAATAGGTTATATGGTATGACGTTATAGCGTATTACGTTATATGGACGACGTTATAACGTATTGCGTTATGTGGTATGACGTTATAACGTATTACGTTATATGGGATGACGTTATAACGTATTACGTAATATGGGATGACGTTATAACGTAATAGGTTATATGGTATAACGTTATAACGTATTACGTTATATGGTATGACGTCATAACGTAATAGGTTATATGGTATGACGTTATAACGTAATAACTTATATGGTATGACATTATAACGTAAATAGGTTATATGGTATGACGTTATACCGTATCACGTTATATTGGATGACGTTATAACGCATTACGTAATATGGGATGACGTTATAACGTAATAGGTTATATGGTATGACGTTATACCGTATTACGTTATATGGGATGACGTTATAACGTATTACGTAATATGGGGTGACGTTATAACATATTACGTTATATGGGCTGACGTTATAACGTAATAGGTTATATGGTATAAAATTATAACTTATTACGTCGTATAGTGTGACGTTCTAACATAATATTTTATATGGTATGACGGTATAACGTAATACGTTATATGGGATGACGTTACAACGTATTACGTTATATGGGATGACGTTATAACGTATTACGTTATATGGTATGACGTTATAACGTAATACGTTATGTGGTATGACGTTATAACGTTAATAGGTTATATGGTATGACGTTATACAGAATTACGTTATATGGTATGACGTTATAACGTAAATAGGTTATATGGTATGACGTTATACCGCATTACGTTATATGGGATGACGTTATAACGCATTACGTAATATGGGATGACGTTATAACGTATTACGTTATGTGGTTCGACGTTATAACGTATTGCGTTATATGTGATGACGTTATAACGTACTACGTTATATGGGATGACGTTATAACGTATTACGTTATATGGGATGACGTTATAACGTAATAGGTTATATGGTATGACGTTATAAAGTAAATAGGTTATATGGTATGACGTTATAACGTAAATAGGTTATATGGTATGACGTTATAACGTAAATAGGTTATATGGTATGACGTTATACCGTATTACGTTATATGGGATGACGTTATAACGCATTACGTAATATGGGATGACGTTATAATGTATTACGTTATGTGGGACGACGTTATAACGTATTGCGTTATATGGGATGACGTTATAACGTATTACGTTATATGGGATGACGTTATAACGTATTACGTAATATGGGATGACGTTATAACGTAATAGGTTATACGGTATAACGTTATAACGTATTACGCTGTATGGTATGACGTTATAACGTAATAGGTTATATGGTATGACGTTATAACGCATTACGTAATATGGGATTACGTTATAACGGATTACGTTATATGGGACGACGTTATAACTTATTGCGTTATATGGGATGACGTTATAACGGATTACGTTATGTGGTTCGACGTTATAACGTATTGCGTTATATGTGATGACGTTATAACGTACTACGTTATATGGGATGACGTTATAACGTATTACGTTATATGGGATGACGTTACAACGTAATAGGTTATATGGTATGACGTTATAAAGTAAATAGGTTATATGGTATGACGTTATACCGAATTACGTTATATGGTATGACGTTATAACGTAAATAGGTTATATGGTATGACGTTATACCGTATTACGTTATATGGGATGACGTTATAACGCATTACGTAATATGGGATGACGTTATAATGTATTACGTTATGTGGGACGACGTTATAACGTATTGCGTTATATGGGATGACGTTATAACATATTGCGTTATATGGGATGACGCTATAACGTATTACGTTATATGGCATGACGTTATTACGTAATAGGTTATATGGTATGACGTTATAACGTAATACGTTATATGGTATGACGTTATAACGTAAATAGGTTACATGGTATGGCGTTATACCGTATTACGTTATATGGGATGACGTTATAACGCATTACGTAATATGGGATTACGTTATAACGGATTATGTTATATGGGACGACGTTATAACTTATTGCGTTATATGGGATGACGTTATAACGTATTACGTTATATGGGATGACGTTATAACGTATTACGTAATATGGGATGACGTTATAACGTAATAGGTTATACGGTATAACGTTATAACGTATTACGCTGTATGGTATGACGTTATAACGTAATAGGTTATATGGTATGACGTTATAACGTAATACGTTATATGGGATGACGTTATAACGCATTACGTAATATGGGATTACGTTATAACGGATTACGTTATATGGGACGACGTTATAACTTATTGCGTTATATGGGATGACGTTATAACGGATTACGTTATATGGGACGACGTTATAACTTATTGCGTTATATGGGATGACGTTATAACGTATTACGTTATATGGGATGACGTTATAACGTATTACGTAATATGGGATGACGTTATAACGTAATAGGTTATACGGTATAACGCTATAACGTATTACGCTGTATGGTATGACGTTATAACGTAATAGGTTATACGGTATAACGTTATAACGTATTACGCTGTATGGTATGACGTTATAACGTAATAGGTTATATGGTATGACGTTATAACGTAATACGTTATATGGGATGACGTTATAACGCATTACGTAATATGGGATTACGTTATAACGGATTACGTTATATGGGACGACGTTATAACTTATTGCGTTATATGGGATGACGTTATAACGGATTACGTTATATGGGACGACGTTATAACTTATTGCGTTATATGGGATGACGTTATAACGTATTACGTTATATGAGATGACGTTATAACGTATTACGTAATATGGGATGACGTTATAACGTAATAGGTTATACGGTATAACGTTATAACGTATTACGCTGTATGGTATGACGTTATAACGTAATAGGTTATGTGGTATGACGTTATAACGTAATAGGTTATATGGTATGACGTTATAACGTAATACGTTATATGGGATGACGTTATAACGTATTACGTAATATGGGATGACGTTATAACGTAATAGGTTATACGGTATAACGTTATAACGTATTACGCTGTATGGTATGACGTTATAACGTAATAGGTTATATGGTATGACGTTATAACGTAATACGTTATATGGTATGACGTTATAACGTAAATAGGTTATATGGTATGACGTTATACCGTATTACGTTATATGGGATGACGTTATAACGCATTACGTAATATGGGATTACGTTATAACGGATTACGTTATATGGGACGACGTTATAACTTATTGCGTTATATGGGATGACGTTATAACGTATTACGTTATATGGGATGACGTTATAACGTATTACGTAATATGGGATGACGTTATAACGTAATAGGTTATACGGTATAACGTTATAACGTATTACGCTGTATGGTATGACGTTATAACGCAATAGGTTATATGGTATGACGTTATAACGTAATACGTTATATGGTATGACGTTATAACGTAAATAGGTTATATGGTATGACGTTATACCGTATTACGTTATATGGGATGACGTTATAACGCATTACGTAATATGGGATGACGTTATGACGTATTACGTTATCTGGGACGACGTTATAACGTAATGCGTTATATGGGATGACGTTATAACGTATTACGTTATATGGGATGACGTTATAACGTATTACGTTATATGGGATGATTAATAACGTAATAGGTTATATGGTATGACGTCATAACGTAATAGGTTATATGGTATGACGTTATAACGTAATACCTTATATGGTATGACGTTATAACGTAAACAGGTTATATGGTATGACGTTATACCGTATTACGTTATATGGGATGACGTTATAACGCATTACGTAATATGGGATAACGTTATAACGTATTACGTTATGTGGGACGACGTTATAACGTATTGCGTTATATGGGATAACGTTATAACGTATTACGTTATATGGGAAGACGTTATAACGTATTGCGTTTAATGCTATGACGTTATAACGTATTACGTTATATGGGATGACGTTATAACGTATTACGTAATATGGGATGACGTTATAACGTAATAGGTTATATGGAATAACGTTATAACGTATTAGGTTATATGGTATGACGCTATAACGTAAATAGATTATATGGTATGACGTTATACCGTATTACGTTATATGGGAAGAGGTTATAACGTATTGCGTTTAATGCTATGACGTTATAACGTAAATAGGTTATATGGTATGACGTTATACCGCATTACGTTATATGGGATGACGTTATAACGCATTACGTAATATGGGATGACGTTATAACGTATTACGTTATGTGGTTCGACGTTATAACGTATTGCGTTATATGTGATGACGTTATAACGTACTACGTTATATGGGATGACGTTCTAACGTATTACGTTATATGGGATGACGTTATAACGTAATAGGTTATATGGTATAACGTTATAACGTATTACGTTATATGGTATGACGTCATAACGTATTACGCTATATGGTATGACGTTAATACGTAAATAGGTTATATGGTATGACGTTATACCGAATTACGTTATATGGTATGACATTATAACGTAAATAGGTTATATGGTATGACGTTATAGCGTATTACGTTATATGGACGACGTTATAACGTATTGCGTTATGTGGTATGACGTTATAACGTATTACGTTATATGGGATGACGTTATAACGTATTACGTAATATGGGATGACGTTATAACGTAATAGGTTATATGGTATAACGTTATAACGTATTACGTTATATGGTATGACGTCATAACGTAATAGGTTATATGGTATGACGTTATAACGTAATAACTTATATGGTATGACATTATAACGTAAATAGGTTATATGGTATGACGTTATACCGTATCACGTTATATTGGATGACGTTATAACGCATTACGTAATATGGGATGACGTTATAACGTAATAGGTTATATGGTATGACGTTATACCGTATTACGTTATATGGGATGACGTTATAACGTATTACGTAATATGGGGTGACGTTATAACATATTACGTTATATGGGCTGACGTTATAACGTAATAGGTTATATGGTATAAAATTATAACATATTACGTCGTATAGTGTGACGTTCTAACATAATATTTTATATGGTATGACGGTATAACGTAATACGTTATATGGGATGACGTTACAACGTATTACGTTATATGGGATGACGTTATAACGTATTACGTTATATGGTATGACGTTATAACGTAATACGTTATGTGGTATGACGTTATAACGTTAATAGGTTATATGGTATGACGTTATACCGAATTACGTTATATGGTATGACGTTATAACGTAAATAGGTTATATGGTATGACGTTATACCGCATTACGTTATATGGGATGACGTTATAACGCATTACGTAATATGGGATGACGTTATAACGTATTACGTTATGTGGTTCGACGTTATAACGGATTGCGTTATATGTGATGACGTTATAACGTACTACGTTATATGGGATGACGTTATAACGTATTACGTTATATGGGATGACGTTATAACGTAATAGGTTATATGGTATGACGTTATAAAGTAAATAGGTTATATGGTATGACGTTATAACGTAAATAGGTTATATGGTATAACGTTATAACGTAAATAGGTTATATGGTATGACGTTATACCGTATTACGTTATATGGGATGACGTTATAACGCATTACGTAATATGGGATGACGTTATAATGTATTACGTTATGTGGGACGACGTTATAACGTATTGCGTTATATGGGATGACGTTATAACGTATTACGTTATATGGGATAACGTTATAACGTATTACGTAATATGGAATGACGTTATAACGTAATAGGTTATACGGTATAACGTTATAACGTATTACGCTGTATGGTATGACGTTATAACGTAATAGGTTATATGGTATGACGTTATAACGTAATACGTTATATGGGATGACGTTATAACGCATTACGTAATATGGGATTACGTTATAACGGATTACGTTATATGGGACGACGTTATAACTTATTGCGTTGTATGGGATGACGTTATAACGGATTACGTTATGTGGTTCGACGTTATAACGTATTGCGTTATATGTGATGACGTTATAACGTACTACGTTATATGGGATGACGTTATAACGTATTACGTTATATGGGATGACGTTACAACGTAATAGGTTATATGGTATGACGTTATAAAGTAAATAGGTTATATGGTATGACGTTATACCGAATTACGTTATATGGTATGACGTTATAACGTAAATAGGTTATATGGTATGACGTTATACCGTATTACGTTATATGGGATGACGTTATAACGCATTACGTAATATGGGATGACGTTATAATGTATTACGTTATGTGGGACGACGTTATAACGTATTGCGTTATATGGGATGACGTTATAACATATTGCGTTATATGGGATGACGCTATAACGTATTACGTTATATGGCATGACGTTATTACGTAATAGGTTATATGGTATGACGTTATAACGTAATACGTTATATGGTATGACGTTATAACGTAAATAGGTTACATGGTATGACGTTATACCGTATTACGTTATATGGGATGACGTTATAACGCATTACGTAATATGGGATTACGTTATAACGGATTATGTTATATGGGACGACGTTATAACTTATTGCGTTATATGGGATGACGTTATAACGTATTACGTTATATGGGATGACGTTATAACGTATTACGTAATATGGGATGACGTTATAACGTAATAGGTTATACGGTATAACGTTATAACGTATTACGCTGTATGGTATGACGTTATAACGTAATAGGTTATATGGTATGACGTTATAACGTAATACGTTATATGGGATGACGTTATAACGCATTACGTAATATGGGATTACGTTATAACGGATTACGTTATATGGGACGACGTTATAACTTATTGCGTTATATGGGATGACGTTATAACGGATTACGTTATATGGGACGACGTTATAACATATTGCGTTATATGGGATGACGTTATAACGTATTACGTTATATGGGATGACGTTATAACGTATTACGTAATATGGGATGACGTTATAACGTAATAGGTTATACGGTATAACGCTATAACGTATTACGCTGTATGGTATGACGTTATAACGTAATAGGTTATACGGTATAACGTTATAACGTATTACGCTGTATGGTATGACGTTATAACGTAATAGGTTATATGGTATGACGTTATAACGTAATACGTTATATGGGATGACGTTATAACGCATTACGTAATATGGGATTACGTTATAACGGATTACGTTATATGGGACGACGTTATAACTTATTGCGTTATATGGGATGACGTTATAACGGATTACGTTATATGGGACGACGTTATAACTTATTGCGTTATATGGGATGACGTTATAACGTATTACGTTATATGAGATAACGTTATAACGTATTACGTAATATGGGATGACGTTATAACGTAATAGGTTATACGGTATAACGTTATAACGTATTACGCTGTATGGTATGACGTTATAACGTAATAGGTTATGTGGTATGACGTTATAACGTAATAGGTTATATGGTATGACGTTATAACGTAATACGTTATATGGGATGACGTTATAACGTATTACGTAATATGGGATGACGTTATAACGTAATAGGTTATACGGTATAACGTTATAACGTATTACGCTGTATGGTATGACGTTATAACGTAATAGGTTATATGGTATGACGTTATAACGTAATACGTTATATGGTATGACGTTATAACGTAAATAGGTTATATGGTATGACGTTATACCGTATTACGTTATATGGGATGACGTTATAACGCATTACGTAATATGGGATTACGTTATAACGGATTACGTTATATGGGACGACGTTATAACTTATTGCGTTATATGGGATGACGTTATAACGTATTACGTTATATGGGATGACGTTATAACGTATTACGTAATATGGGATGACGTTATAACGTAATAGGTTATACGGTATAACGTTATAACGTATTACGCTGTATGGTATGACGTTATAACGCAATAGGTTATATGGTATGACGTTATAACGTAATACGTTATATGGTATGACGTTATAACGTAAATAGGTTATATGGTATGACGTTATACCGTATTACGTTATATGGGATGACGTTATAACGCATTACGTAATATGGGATGACGTTATGACGTATTACGTTATCTGGGACGACGTTATAACGTAATGCGTTATATGGGATGACGTTATAACGTATTACGTTATATGGGATGACGTTATAACGTATTACGTTATATGGGATGATTAATAACGTAATAGGTTATATGGTATGACGTCATATCGTAATAGGTTATATGGTATGACGTTATAACGTAATACCTTATATGGTATGACGTTATAACGTAAACAGGTTATATGGTATGACGTTATACCGTATTACGTTATATGGGATGACGTTATAACGCATTACGTAATATGGGATAACGTTATAACGTATTACGCTATGTGGGACGACGTTATAACGTATTGCGTTATATGGGATAACGTTATAACGTATTACGTTATATGGGAAGACGTTATAACGTATTGCGTTTAATGCTATGACGTTATAACGTATTACGTTATATGGGATGACGTTATAACGTATTACGTAATATGGGATGACGTTATAACGTAATAGGTTATATGGAATAACGTTATAACGTATTAGGTTATATGGTATGACGCTATAACGTAAATAGATTATATGGTATGACGTTATACCGTATTACGTTATATGGGAAGAGGTTATAACGTATTGCGTTTAATGCTATGACGTTATAACGTAAATAGGTTATATGGTATGACGTTATACCGCATTACGTTATATGGGATGACGTTATAACGCATTACGTAATATGGGATGACGTTATAACGTATTACGTTATGTGGTTCGACGTTATAACGTATTGCGTTATATGTGATGACGTTATAACGTACTACGTTATATGGGATGACGTTATAACGTATTACGTTATATGGGATGACGTTATAACGTAATAGGTTATATGGTATAACGTTATAACGTATTACGTTATATGGTATGACGTCATAACGTATTACGCTATATGGTATGACGTTAATACGTAAATAGGTTATATGGTATGACGTTATACCGAATTACGTTATATGGTATGACATTATAACGTAAATAGGTTATATGGTATGACGTTATAGCGTATTACGTTATATGGACGACGTTATAACGTATTGCGTTATGTGGTATGACGTTATAACGTATTACGTTATATGGGATGACGTTATAACGTATTACGTAATATGGGATGACGTTATAACGTAATAGGTTATATGGTATAACGTTATAACGTATTACGTTATATGGTATGACGTCATAACGTAATAGGTTATATGGTATGACGTTATAACGTAATAACTTATATGGTATGACATTATAACGTAAATAGGTTATATGGTATGACGTTATACCGTATCACGTTATATTGGATGACGTTATAACGCATTACGTAATATGGGATGACGTTATAACGTAATAGGTTATATGGTATGACGTTATACCGTATTACGTTATATGGGATGACGTTATAACGTATTACGTAATATGGGGTGACGTTATAACATATTACGTTATATGGGCTGACGTTATAACGTAATAGGTTATATGGTATAAAATTATAACTTATTACGTCGTATAGTGTGACGTTCTAACATAATATTTTATATGGTATGACGGTATAACGTAATACGTTATATGGGATGACGTTACAACGTATTACGTTATATGGGATGACGTTATAACGTATTACGTTATATGGTATGACGTTATAACGTAATACGTTATGTGGTATGACGTTATAACGTTAATAGGTTATATGGTATGACGTTATACCGAATTACGTTATATGGTATGACGTTATAACGTAAATAGGTTATATGGTATGACGTTATACCGCATTACGTTATATGGGATGACGTTATAACGCATTACGTAATATGGGATGACGTTATAACGTATTACGTTATGTGGTTCGACGTTATAACGTATTGCGTTATATGTGATGACGTTATAACGTACTACGTTATATGGGATGACGTTATAACGTATTACGTTATATGGGATGACGTTATAACGTAATAGGTTATATGGTATGACGTTATAAAGTAAATAGGTTATATGGTATGACGTTATAACGTAAATAGGTTATATGGTATGACGTTATAACGTAAATAGGTTATATGGTATGACGTTATACCGTATTACGTTATATGGGATGACGTTATAACGCATTACGTAATATGGGATGACGTTATAATGTATTACGTTATGTGGGACGACGTTATAACGTATTGCGTTATATGGGATGACGTTATAACGTATTACGTTATATGGGATGACGTTATAACGTATTACGTAATATGGGATGACGTTATAACGTAATAGGTTATACGGTATAACGTTATAACGTATTACGCTGTATGGTATGACGTTATAACGTAATAGGTTATATGGTATGACGTTATAACGTAATACGTTATATGGGATGACGTTATAACGCATTACGTAATATGGGATTACGTTATAACGGATTACGTTATATGGGACGACGTTATAACTTATTACGTTATATGGGATGACGTTATAACGGATTACGTTATGTGGTTCGACGTTATAACGTATTGCGTTATATGTGATGACGTTATAACGTACTACGTTATATGGGATGACGTTATAACGTATTACGTTATATGGGATGACGTTATAATGTATTACGTTATGTGGGACGACGTTATAACGTATTGCGTTATATGGTATGACGTTATACCGTATTACGTTATATGGGATGACGTTATAACGCATTACGTAATATGGGATGACGTTATAATGTATTACGTTATGCGGGACGACGTTATAACGTATTGCGTTATATGGGATGACGTTATAACATATTGCGTTATATGGGATGACGCTATAACGTATTACGTTATATGGCATGACGTTATTACGTAATAGGTTATATGGTATGACGTTATAACGTAATACGTTATATGGTATGACGTTATAACGTAAATAGGTTACATGGTATGACGTTATACCGTATTACGTTATATGGGATGACGTTATAACGCATTACGTAATATGGGATTACGTTATAACGGATTATGTTATATGGGACGACGTTATAACTTATTGCGTTATATGGGATGACGTTATAACGTATTACGTTATATGGGATGACGTTATAACGTATTACGTAATATGGGATGACGTTATAACGTAATAGGTTATACGGTATAACGTTATAACGTATTACGCTGTATGGTATGACGTTATAACGTAATAGGTTATATGGTATGACGTTATAACGTAATACGTTATATGGGATGACGTTATAACGCATTACGTAATATGGGATTACGTTATAACGGATTACGTTATATGGGACGACGTTATAACTTATTGCGTTATATGGGATGACGTTATAACGGATTACGTTATATGGGACGACGTTATAACTTATTGCGTTATATGGGATGACGTTATAACGTATTACGTTATATGGGATGACGTTATAACGTATTACGTAATATGGGATGACGTTATAACGTAATAGGTTATACGGTATAACGCTATAACGTATTACGCTGTATGGTATGACGTTATAACGTAATAGGTTATACGGTATAACGTTATAACGTATTACGCTGTATGGTATGACGTTATAACGTAATAGGTTATATGGTATGACGTTATAACGTAATACGGTATATGGGATGACGTTATAACGCATTACGTAATATGGGATTACGTTATAACGGATTACGTTATATGGGACGACGTTATAACTTATTGCGTTATATGGGATGACGTTATAACGGATTACGTTATATGGGACGACGTTATAACTTATTGCGTTATATGGGATGACGTTATAACGTATTACGTTATATGAGATGACGTTATAACGTATTACGTAATATGGGATGACGTTATAACGTAATAGGTTATACGGTATAACGTTATAACGTATTACGCTGTATGGTATGACGTTATAACGTAATAGGTTATATGGTATGACGTTATAACGTAATAGGTTATATGGTATGACGTTATAACGTAATACGTTATATGGGATGACGTTATAACGTATTACGTAATATGGGATGACGTTATAACGTAATAGGTTATACGGTATAACGTTATAACGTATTACGCTGTATGGTATGACGTTATAACGTAATAGGTTATATGGTATGACGTTATAACGTAATACGTTATATGGTATGACGTTATAACGTAAATAGGTTATATGGTATGACGTTATACCGTATTACGTTATATGGGATGACGTTATAACGCATTACGTAATATGGGATTACGTTATAACGGATTACGTTATATGGGACGACGTTATAACTTATTGCGTAATATGGGATGACGTTATAACGTATTACGTTATATGGGATGAGGTTATAACGTATTACGTAATATGGGATGACGTTATAACGTAATAGGTTATACGGTATAACGTTATAACGTATTACGCTGTATGGTATGACGTTATAACGCAATAGGTTATATGGTATGACGTTATAACGTAATACGTTATATGGTATGACGTTATAACGTAAATAGGTTATATGGTATGACGTTATACCGTATTACGTTATATGGGATGACGTTATAACGCATTACGTAATATGGGATGACGTTATGACGTATTACGTTATCTGGGACGACGTTATAACGTAATGCGTTATATGGGATGACGTTATAACGTATTACGTTATATGGGATGACGTTATAACGTATTACGTTATATGGCATGACGTTATAACGTAATACGTTATATGGTATGACGTTATAACGTAATAGGTTATATGGCATGACGCTATAACGTAATACGTTATATGGTATGACGTTATAACGTAAATAGATTATATTATAAGACGTTATACCGTATTACGTTATGTGGGACGACGTTATAACGTATTGCGTTATATGGGATGACGTTATAACGTATTGCGTTATATGGGATGACGTTATAACGTATTACGTTATATGGGATGATTAATAACGTAATAGGTTATATGGTATGACGTCATAACGTAATAGGTTATATGGTATGACGTTATAACGTAATACCTTATATGGTATGACGTTATAACGTAAACAGGTTATATGGTATGACGTTATACCGTATTACGTTATATGGGATGACGTTATAACGCATTACGTAATATGGGATAACGTTATAACGTATTACGTTATGTGGGACGACGTTATAACGTATTGCGTTATATGGGATAACGTTATAACGTATTACGTTATATGGGAAGACGTTATAACGTATTGCGTTTAATGCTATGACGTTATAACGTATTACGTTATATGGGATGACGTTATAACGTATTACGTAATATGGGATGACGTTATAACGTAATAGGTTATATGGAATAACGTTATAACGTATTAGGTTATATGGTATGACGCTATAACGTAAATAGATTATATGGTATGACGTTATACCGTATTACGTTATATGGGAAGAGGTTATAACGTATTACGTTTAATGCTATGACGTTATAACGTATTACCTTATATGGCATGACGTTATAACGTAATGCGTTATATGGTATGACGTTATAACGTCATAGGTTATACGGTATGACGTTATAACGTAATAGGTTATATGGCATGACGCTATAACGTAATACGTTATATGGTATGACGTTATAACGTAAATAGATTATATGGTATGACGTTATACCGTATTACGTTATATGGGATGACGTTATAACGCATTACGTAATATGGGATGACGTTATAACGTATTACGTTATGTGGGACGACGTTATAACGTATTGCGTTATATGGGATGACGTTATAACGTCTTACGTTATATGGGATGATATTATAACGTATTACGTTATATGGGATGACGTTATAACGTAATAGGTTATATGGTATAACGTTATAACGTATTACGTTATATGGTATGACGTTATAACGTCATAGGTTATACGGTATGACGTTATAACGTAATACGTCATATGGTATGACGTTATAACGTATTACATAATATGGGACGACTTTATAACGCATTACGTTATATGGGATGACGTTATAACGTATTACGTTATATGGAATACCGTTATAACGTATTAGGTTATATGCTATGACGCTATAACGTATTACGTTATATGGCATGACGTTATAACGTATTACGCTATATGGTATGACGTTAATACGTAAATAGGTTATATGGTATGACGTTATACCGAATTACGTTATATGGTATGACATTATAACGTAAATAGGTTATATGGTATGACGTTATAGCGTATTACGTTATATGGACGACGTTATAACGTATTGCGTTATGTGGTATGACGTTATAACGTATTACGTTATATGGGATGACGTTATAACGTATTACGTAATATGGGATGACGTTATAACGTAATAGGTTATATGGTATAACGTTATAACGTATTACGTTATATGGTATGACGTCATAACGTAATAGGTTATATGGTATGACGTTATAACGTAATAACTTATATGGTATGACATTATAACGTAAATAGGTTATATGGTATGACGTTATACCGTATCACGTTATATTGGATGACGTTATAACGCATTACGTAATATGGGATGACGTTATAACGTAATAGGTTATATGGTATGACGTTATACCGTATTACGTTATATGGGATGACGTTATAACGTATTACGTAATATGGGGTGACGTTATAACATATTACGTTATATGGGCTGACGTTATAACGTAATAGGTTATATGGTATAAAATTATAACTTATTACGTCGTATAGTGTGACGTTCTAACATAATATTTTATATGGTATGACGGTATAACGTAATACGTTATATGGGATGACGTTACAACGTATTACGTTATATGGGATGACGTTATAACGTATTACGTTATATGGTATGACGTTATAACGTAATACGTTATGTGGTATGACGTTATAACGTTAATAGGTTATATGGTATGACGTTATACCGAATTACGTTATATGGTATGACGTTATAACGTAAATAGGTTATATGGTATGACGTTATACCGCATTACGTTATATGGGATGACGTTATAACGCATTACGTAATATGGGATGACGTTATAACGTATTACGTTATGTGGTTCGACGTTATAACGTATTGCGTTATATGTGATGACGTTATAACGTACTACGTTATATGGGATGACGTTATAACGTATTACGTTATATGGGATGACGTTATAACGTAATAGGTTATATGGTATGACGTTATAAAGTAAATAGGTTATATGGTATGACGTTATAACGTAAATAGGTTATATGGTATGACGTTATAACGTAAATAGGTTATATGGTATGACGTTATACCGTATTACGTTATATGGGATGACGTTATAACGCATTACGTAATATGGGATGACGTTATAATGTATTACGTTATGTGGGACGACGTTATAACGTATTGCGTTATATGGGATGACGTTATAACGTATTACGTTATATGGGATGACGTTATAACGTATTACGTAATATGGGATGACGTTATAACGTAATAGGTTATACGGTATAACGTTATAACGTATTACGCTGTATGGTATGACGTTATAACGTAATAGGTTATATGGTATGACGTTATAACGTAATACGTTATATGGGATGACGTTATAACGCATTACGTAATATGGGATTACGTTATAACGGATTACGTTATATGGGACGACGTTATAACTTATTGCGTTATATGGGATGACGTTATAACGGATTACGTTATGTGGTTCGACGTTATAACGTATTGCGTTATATGTGATGACGTTATAACGTACTACGTTATATGGGATGACGTTATAACGTATTACGTTATATGGGATGACGTTACAACGTAATAGGTTATACGGTATGACGTTATAACGTATTACGCTGTATGGTATGACGTTATAACGTAATAGGTTATACGGTATAACGTTATAACGTATTACGCTGTATGGTATGACGTTATAACGTAATAGGTTATATGGTATGACGTTATAACGTAATACGTTATATGGGATGACGTTATAACGCATTACGTAATATGGGATTACGTTATAACGGATTACGTTATATGGGACGACGTTATAACTTATTGCGTTATATGGGATGACGTTATAACGGATTACGTTATATGGGACGACGTTATAACTTATTGCGTTATATGGGATGACGTTATAACGTATTACGTTATATGAGATGACGTTGTAACGTATTACGTAACATGGGATGACGTTATAACGTAATAGGTTATACGGTATAACGTTATAACGTATTACGCTGCATGGTATGACGTTATAACGTAATAGGTTATATGGTATGACGTTATAACGTAATAGGTTATATGGTATGACGTTATAACGTAATACGTTATATGGGATGACGTTATAACGTATTACGTAATATGGGATGACGTTATAACGTAATAGGTTATACGGTATAACGTTATAACGTATTACGCTGTATGGTATTACGTTATAACGTAATAGGTTATATGGTATGACGTTATAAAGTAATACGTTATATGGTATGACGTTCTAACGTAAATAGGTTATATGGTATGACGTTATACCGTATTACGTTATATGGGATGACGTTATAACGCATTACGTAATATGGGATTACGTTATAACGGATTACGTTATATGGGACGACGTTATAACTTATTGCGTTATATGGGATGACGTTATAACGTATTACGTTATATGGGATGACGTTATAACGTATTACGTAATATGGGATGACGTTATAACGTAATAGGTTATACGGTATAACGTTATAACGTATTACGCTGTATGGTATGACGTTATAACGTAATAGGTTATATGGTATGACGTTATAACGTAATACGTTGTATGGTATGACGTTATAACGTAAATAGGTTATATGGTATGACGTTATACCGTATTACGTTATATGGGATGACGTTATAACGTCTTACGTTATATGGGATGATATTATAACGTATTACGTTATATGGGATGACGTTATAACGTAATAGGTTATATGGTATGACGTTATAACGTATTACGTTATATGGGAAGACGTTATAACGTATTGCGTTTAATGCTATGACGTTATAACGTATTACGTTATATGGGATGACGTTATATCGTATTACGTAATATGGGATGACGTTATAACGTATTACGTAATATGGGATGACGTTATAACGTAATAGGTTATACGGTATAACGTTATAACGTATTACGCTGTATGGTATGACGTTATAACGTAATAGGTTATATGGTATGACGTTATAACGTAATACGTTATATGGTATGACGTTATAACGTAAATAGGTTATATGGTATGACGTTATAACGTATTACGTTATATGGGAAGACGTTATAACGTATTGCGTTTAATGCTATGACGTTATAACGCATTACGTTATATGGGATGACGTTATAACGTATTACGTAATATGGGATGACGTTATAACGTAATAGGTTATATGGAATAACGTTATAACGTATTAGGTTATATGGTATGACGCTATAACGTAAATAGATTATATGGTATGACGTTATACCGTATTACGTTATATGGGAAGAGGTTATAACGTATTGCGTTTAATGCTATGACGTTATAACGTATTACGTTATATGGCATGACGTTATAACGTAATGCGTTATATGGTATGACGTTATAACGTCATAGGTTATACGGTATGACGTTATAACGTAATAGGTTATATGGCATGACGCTATAACGTAATACGTTATATGGTATGACGTTATGACGTAAATAGATTATATGGTATGACGTTATACCGTATTACGTTATATGGGATGACGTTATAACGCATTACGTAATATGGGATGACGTTATAACGTATTACGTTATGTGGGACGACGTTATAACGTATTGCGTTATATGGGATGACGTTATAACGTCTTACATTATATGGGATGATATTATAACGTATTACGTTATATGGGATGACGTTATAACGTAATAGGTTATATGGTATAACGTTATAACGTATTACGTTATATGGTATGACGTTATAACGTCATAGGTTATACGGTATGACGTTATAACGTAATACGTCATATGGTATGACGTTATAACGTATTACATAATATGGGACGACTTTATAACGCATTACGTTATATGGGATGACGTTATAACGTATTACGTTATATGGAATACCGTTATAACGTATTAGGTTATATGGTATGACGCTATAACGTATTACGTTATATGGCATGACGTTATAACGTATTACGCTATATGGTATGACGTTAATACGTAAATAGGTTATATGGTATGACGTTATACCGAATTACGTTATATGGTATGACATTATAACGTAAATAGGTTATATGGTATGACGTTATAGCGTATTACGTTATATGGACGACGTTATAACGTATTGCGTTATGTGGTATGACGTTATAACGTATTACGTTATATGGGATGACGTTATAACGTATTACGTAATATGGGATGACGTTATAACGTAATAGGTTATACGGTATAACGTTATAACGTATTACGCTGTATGGTATTACGTTATAACGTAATAGGTTATATGGTATGACGTTATAAAGTAATACGTTATATGGTATGACGTTCTAACGTAAATAGGTTATATGGTATGACGTTATACCGTATTACGTTATATGGGATGACGTTATAACGCATTACGTAATATGGGATTACGTTATAACGGATTACGTTATATGGGACGACGTTATAACTTATTGCGTTATATGGGATGACGTTATAACGTATTACGTTATATGGGATGACGTTATAACGTATTACGTAATATGGGATGACGTTATAACGTAATAGGTTATACGGTATAACGTTATAACGTATTACGCTGTATGGTATGACGTTATAACGTAATAGGTTATATGGTATGACGTTATAACGTAATACGTTGTATGGTATGACGTTATAACGTAAATAGGTTATATGGTATGACGTTATACCGTATTACGTTATATGGGATGACGTTATAACGTCTTACGTTATATGGGATGATATTATAACGTATTACGTTATATGGGATGACGTTATAACGTAATAGGTTATATGGTATGACGTTATAACGTATTACGTTATATGGGAAGACGTTATAACGTATTGCGTTTAATGCTATGACGTTATAACGTATTACGTTATATGGGATGACGTTATATCGTATTACGTAATATGGGATGACGTTATAACGTATTACGTAATATGGGATGACGTTATAACGTAATAGGTTATACGGTATAACGTTATAACGTATTACGCTGTATGGTATGACGTTATAACGTAATAGGTTATATGGTATGACGTTATAACGTAATACGTTATATGGTATGACGTTATAACGTAAATAGGTTATATGGTATGACGTTATAACGTATTACGTTATATGGGAAGACGTTATAACGTATTGCGTTTAATGCTATGACGTTATAACGCATTACGTTATATGGGATGACGTTATAACGTATTACGTAATATGGGATGACGTTATAACGTAATAGGTTATATGGAATAACGTTATAACGTATTAGGTTATATGGTATGACGCTATAACGTAAATAGATTATATGGTATGACGTTATACCGTATTACGTTATATGGGAAGAGGTTATAACGTATTGCGTTTAATGCTATGACGTTATAACGTATTACGTTATATGGCATGACGTTATAACGTAATGCGTTATATGGTATGACGTTATAACGTCATAGGTTATACGGTATGACGTTATAACGTAATAGGTTATATGGCATGACGCTATAACGTAATACGTTATATGGTATGACGTTATGACGTAAATAGATTATATGGTATGACGTTATACCGTATTACGTTATATGGGATGACGTTATAACGCATTACGTAATATGGGATGACGTTATAACGTATTACGTTATGTGGGACGACGTTATAACGTATTGCGTTATATGGGATGACGTTATAACGTCTTACATTATATGGGATGATATTATAACGTATTACGTTATATGGGATGACGTTATAACGTAATAGGTTATATGGTATAACGTTATAACGTATTACGTTATATGGTATGACGTTATAACGTCATAGGTTATACGGTATGACGTTATAACGTAATACGTCATATGGTATGACGTTATAACGTATTACATAATATGGGACGACTTTATAACGCATTACGTTATATGGGATGACGTTATAACGTATTACGTTATATGGAATACCGTTATAACGTATTAGGTTATATGGTATGACGCTATAACGTATTACGTTATATGGCATGACGTTATAACGTATTACGCTATATGGTATGACGTTAATACGTAAATAGGTTATATGGTATGACGTTATACCGAATTACGTTATATGGTATGACATTATAACGTAAATAGGTTATATGGTATGACGTTATAGCGTATTACGTTATATGGACGACGTTATAACGTATTGCGTTATGTGGTATGACGTTATAACGTATTACGTTATATGGGATGACGTTATAACGTATTACGTAATATGGGATGACGTTATAACGTAATAGGTTATATGGTATAACGTTATAACGTATTACGTTATATGGTATGACGTCATAACGTAATAGGTTATATGGTATGACGTTATAACGTAATAACTTATATGGTATGACATTATAACGTAAATAGGTTATATGGTATGACGTTATACCGTATAACGCTATATTGGATGACGTTATAACGCATTACGTAATATGGGATGACGTTATAACGTAATAGGTTATATGGTATGACGTTATACCGTATTACGTTATATGGGATGACGTTATAACGTATTACGTAATATGGGGTGACGTTATAACATATTACGTTATATGGGCTGACGTTATAACGTAATAGGTTATATGGTATAAAATTATAACTTATTACGTCGTATAGTGTGACGTTCTAACATAATATTTTATATGGTATGACGGTATAACGTAATACGTTATATGGGATGACGTTACAACGTATTACGTTATATGGGATGACGTTATAACGTATTACGTTATATGGTATGACGTTATAACGTAATACGTTATGTGGTATGACGTTATAACGTTAATAGGTTATATGGTATGACGTTATACCGAATTACGTTATATGGTATGACGTTATAACGTAAATAGGTTATATGGTATGACGTTATACCGCATTACGTTATATGGGATGACGTTATAACGCATTACGTAATATGGGATGACGTTATAACGTATTACGTTATGTGGTTCGACGTTATAACGTATTGCGTTATATGTGATGACGTTATAACGTACTACGTTATATGGGATGACGTTATAACGTATTACGTTATATGGGATGACGTTATAACGTAATAGGTTATATGGTATGACGTTATAAAGTAAATAGGTTATATGGTATGACGTTATAACGTAAATAGGTTATATGGTATGACGTTATAACGTAAATAGGTTATATGGTATGACGTTATACCGTATTACGTTATATGGGATGACGTTATAACGCATTACGTAATATGGGATGACGTTATAATGTATTACGTTATGTGGGACGACGTTATAACGTATTGCGTTATATGGGATGACGTTATAACGTATTACGTTATATGGGATGACGTTATAACGTATTACGTAATATGGGATGACGTTATAACGTAATAGGTTATACGGTATAACGTTATAACGTATTACGCTGTATGGTATGACGTTATAACGTAATAGGTTATATGGTATGACGTTATAACGTAATACGTTATATGGGATGACGTTATAACGCATTACGTAATATGGGATTACGTTATAACGGATTACGTTATATGGGACGACATTATAACTTATTGCGTTATATGGGATGACGTTATAACGGATTACGTTATATGGGACGACGTTATAACTTATTGCGTTATATGGGATGACGTTATAACGTATTACGTTATATGGGATGACGTTATAACGTATTACGTAATATGGGATGACGTTATAACGTAATAGGTTATACGGTATAACGTTATAACGTATTACGCTGTATGGTATGACGTTATAACGTAATAGGTTATACGGTATAACGTTATAACGTATTACGCTGTATGGTATGACGTTATAACGTAATAGGTTATATGGTATGACGTTATAACGTAATACGTTATATGGGATGACGTTATAACGCATTACGTAATATGGGATTACGTTATAACGGATTACGTTATATGGGACGACGTTATAACTTATTGCGTTATATGGGATGACGTTATAACGGATTACGTTATATGGGACGACGTTATAACTTATTGCGTTATATGGGATGACATTATAACGTATTACGTTATATGAGATGACGTTGTAACGTATTACGTAATATGGGATGACGTTATAACGTAATAGGTTATACGGTATAACGTTATAACGTATTACGCTGCATGGTATGACGTTATAACGTAATAGGTTATATGGTATGACGTTATAACGTAATAGGTTATATGGTATGACGTTATAACGTAATACGTTATATGGGATGACGTTATAACGTATTACGTAATATGGGATGACGTTATAACGTAATAGGTTATACGGTATAACGTTATAACGTATTACGCTGTATGGTATTACGTTATAACGTAATAGGTTATATGGTATGACGTTATAAAGTAATACGTTATATGGTATGACGTTATAACGTAAATAGGTTATGTGGTATGACGTTATACCGTATTACGTTATATGGGATGACGTTATAACGCATTACGTAATATGGGATGACGTTATAACGTATTACGTTATGTGGGACGACGTTATAACGTATTACGTTATGTGGGACGACGTTATAACGTATTGCGTTATATGGGATGACGTTTTAACGTATTATGTTATATGGGATGACGTTGTAACGTAATAGGTTATATGGTATAACGTTATAACGTATTACGTTGTATGGTATGACGTTATAACGTAATAGGTTATATGGTATGACGTTATAACGTAATACGTTATATGGTATGACGTTATAACGTAAATAGGTTATATGGTATGACGTTATACCGTATTACGTTATATGGTATGACGTTATAACGTCATAGGTTATACGGTATGACGTTATAACGTAATACGTCATATGGTATGACGTTATAACGTATTACGTAATATGGGACGACGTTATAACGCATTACGTTATGTGGGATGACGTTATAACGTATTACGTTATATGGAATACCGTTATAACGTATTAGGTTATATGGTATGACGCTATAACGTATTACGATATATGGCATGACGTTATAACGTAATGCGTTATATGGTATGACGTTATAACGTCATAGGTTATACGGTATGACGTTATAACGTAACAGGTTATATGGCATGACGCTATAACGTAATACGTTATATAGTATGACGTTATAACGTAAATAGATTATATGGTATGACGTTATACCGTATTACGTTACATGGGATGACGTTATAACGCATTACGTAATATGGGATTACGTTATAACGTATTACGTTATGTGGGACGACGTTATAACGTATTGCGTTATATGGGATGACGTTATAACGTCTTACGTTATATGGGATGATGTTATAACGTATTACGTTATATGGGATGACGTTATAACGTAATAGGTTATATGGTATAACGTTATAACGTATTACGTTATATGGTATGACGCTATAACGTAAATAGATTATATGGTATGTCGTTATACCGTATTACGTTATATGGGAAGAGGTTATAACGTATTGCGTTATGTGGGACGACGTTATAACGTATTGCGTTATATGGGATGACGTTATAACATATTGCGTTATATGGGATGACGCTATAACGTATTACGTTATATGGCATGACGTTATTACGTAATAGGTTATATGGTATGACGTTATAACGTAATACGTTATATGGTATGACGTTATAACGTAAATAGGTTATATGGTATGACGTTATACCGTATTACGTTATATGGGATGACGTTATAACGCATTACGTAATATGGGATTACGTTATAACGGATTACGTTATATGGGACGACGTTATAACTTATTGCGTTATATGGGATGACGTTATAACGTATTACGTTATATGGGATGACATTATAACGTATTACGTAATATGGCATGACGTTATAACGTAATGCGTTATATGGTATGACGTTATAACGTCATAGGTTATACGGTATGACGTTATAACGTAATAGGTTATATGGCATGACGCTATAACGTAATACGTTATATGGTATGAAGTTATAACGTAAATAGATTATATGGTATGACGTTATTCCGTATTACGTTATATGGGATGACGTTATAACGCATTACGTAATATGGGATGACGTTATAACGTATTACGTTATGTGGGTCGACGTTATAACGTATTGCGTTATATGGGATGACGTTATAACGTCTTACGTTATATGGGATGATATTATAACGTATTACGTAATATGGGATGACGTTATAACGTAATACGTTATATGGTATGACGTTATAACGTAATAGGTTATATGGCATGACGCTATAACGTAATACGTTATATGGTATGTCGTTATAACGTAAATAGGTTATATGGTATGACGTTATACCGTATTACGTTATATGGGATGACGTTATAACACATTACGTAATATGGGTTGACGTTATAACGTATTACGTTATCTGGGACGACGTTATAACGTAATGCGTTATATGGGATGACGTTATAACGTATTACGTTATATGGGATGACGTTATAACGTATTACGTAATATGGGATGACGTTATAACGTAATACGTTATATGGTATGACGTTATAACGTAATAGGTTATATGGCATGACGCTATAACGTAATACGTTATATGGTATGTCGTTATAACGTAAATAGATTATATGGTAAGACGTTATACCGTATTACGTTATGTGGGACGACGTTATAACGTATTGCGTTATATGGGATGACGTTATAACGTATTGCGTTATATGGGATGACGTTATAACGTATTACGTTATATGGGATGATTAATAACGTGATAGGTTATGTGGTATAACGTTATAACGTATTACGTTATATGGTATGACGTCATAACGTAATAGGTTATATGGTATGACGTTATAACGTAATACCTTATATGCTATGACGTTATAACGTAAACAGGTTATATGGTATGACGTTATACCGTATTACGTTATATGGGATGACGTTATAACGCATTACGTAATATGGGATAACGTTATAACGTATTACGTTATGTGGGACGACGTTATAACGTATTGCGTTATATGGGATAACGTTATAACGTATTACGTTATATGGGAAGACGTTATAACGTATTGCGTTTAATGCTATGACGTTATAACGTATTGCGTTTAATGCTATGACGTTATAACGTATTACGTTATATGGGATGACGTTATAACGTATTACGTAATATGGGATGACGTTATAACGTAATAGGTTATATGGTATGACGCTATAACGTATTACGTTATATGGCATGACGTTATAACGTATTACGTTATATGGTATGACGTTAATACGTAAATAGGTTATATGGTATGACGTTATACCGAATTACGTTATATGGTATGACATTATAACGTAACTAGGTTATATGGTATAACGTTATAACGTATTACGTTATATGGTATGACGTTATAACGTCATTGGTTATACGGTATGACGTTATAACGTAATACGTCATATGGTATGACGTTATAACGTATTACATAATATGGGACGACTTTATAACGCATTACGTTATATGGGATGACGTTATAACGTACTACGTTATATGGAATACCGTTATAACGTATTAGGTTATATGGTATGACGCTATAACGTATTACGTTATATGGCATGACGTTATAACGTATTACGTTATATGGTATGACGTTAATACGTAAATAGGTTATATGGTATGACGTTATACCGAATTACGTTATATGGTATGACATTATAACGTAAATAGGTTATATGGTATGACGTTATAACTTAATAGGTTATATCGTATGACGTTATACCGAATTACGTTATATGGTATGACGTTATAACGTAAATAGGTTATATGGTATGACGTTATACCGTATTACGTTATATGGGATGACGTTATAACGCATTACGTAATATGGGATGACGTTATAACGTATTACGTTATGTGGGACGACGTTATAACGTATTGCGATATATGGGATGACGTTATAACGTACTACGTTATATGGGATGACGTTATAACGTATTACGTTATATGGGATGACGTTATAACGTAATAGGTTATATGGTATGACGTTATAAAGTAAATAGGTTACATGGTATGACGTTATACCGAATTACGTTATATGGCATGACGTTATAACGTAAATAGGTTATATGGTATGACGTTATACCGTATTACGATATATGGGATGACGTTATAACGCATTACGTAATATGGGATGACGTTATAACGTATTACGTTATGTGGGACGACGTTATAACGTATTGCGTTATATGGGATGACGTTATAACGTACTACGTTATATGGGATGACGTTATAACGCATTACGTAATATGGGATGACGTTATAACGTATTACGTTATATGGCATGACGTTATAACGTATTACGTTATATGGTATGACGTTAATACGTAAATAGGTTATATGGTATGACGTTATACCGAATTACGTTATATGGTATGACATTATAACGTAAACAGGTTATATGGTATAACGTTATAACGTATTACGTTATATGGTATGACGTTATAACGTCATTGGTTATACGGTATGACGTTATAACGTAATACGTCATATGGTATGACGTTATAACGTATTACATAATATGGGACGACTTTATAACGCATTACGTTATATGGAATGACGTTATAACGTACTACGTTATATGGAATACCGTTATAACGTATTAGGTTATATGGTATGACGCTATAACGTATTACGTTATATGGCATGACGTTATAACGTATTACGTTATATGGTATGACGTTAATACGTAAATAGGTTATATGGTATGACGTTATACCGTATTACGTTATATGGGATGACGTTATAACGCATTACGTAATATGGGATGACGTTATAACGTATTACGTTATGTGGGACGACGTTATAACGTATTACGTTATGTGGGACGACGTTATAACGTATTGCGTTATATGGGATGACGTTATAACGTATTATGTTATATGGGATGACGTTGTAACGTAATAGGTTATATGGTATAACGTTATAACGTATTACGTTGTATGGTATGACGTTATAACGTAATAGGTTATATGGTATGACGTTATAACGTAATACGTTATATGGTATGACGTTATAACGTAAATAGGTTATATGGTATGACGTTATACCGTATTACGTTATATGGTATGACGTTATAACGTCATAGGTTATACGGTATGACGTTATAACGTAATACGTCATATGGTATGACGTTATAACGTATTACGTAATATGGGACGACGTTATAACGCATTACGTTATGTGGGATGACGTTATAACGTATTACGTTATATGGAATACCGTTATAACGTATTAGGTTATATGGTATGACGCTATAACGTATTACGATATATGGCATGACGTTATAACGTAATGCGTTATATGGTATGACGTTATAACGTCATAGGTTATACGGTATGACGTTATAACGTAACAGGTTATATGGCATGACGCTATAACGTAATACGTTATATGGTATGACGTTATAACGTAAATAGATTATATGGTATGACGTTATACCGTATTACGTTACATGGGATGACGTTATAACGCATTACGTAATATGGGATTACGTTATAACGTATTACGTTATGTGGGACGACGTTATAACGTATTGCGTTATATGGGATGACGTTATAACGTCTTACGTTATATGGGATGATGTTATAACGTATTACGTTATATGGGATGACGTTATAACGTAATAGGTTATATGGTATAACGTTATAACGTATTACGTTATATGGTATGACGCTATAACGTAAATAGATTATATGGTATGTCGTTATACCGTATTACGTTATATGGGAAGAGGTTATAACGTATTGCGTTATGTGGGACGACGTTATAACGTATTGCGTTATATGGGATGACGTTATAACATATTGCGTTATATGGGATGACGCTATAACGTATTACGTTATATGGCATGACGTTATTACGTAATAGGTTATATGGTATGACGTTATAACGTAATACGTTATATGGTATGACGTTATAACGTAAATAGGTTATATGGTATGACGTTATACCGTATTACGTTATATGGGATGACGTTATAACGCATTACGTCATATGGGATTACGTTATAACGGATTACGTTATATGGGACGACGTTATAACTTATTGCGTTATATGGGATGACGTTATAACGTATTACGTTATATGGGATGACATTATAACGTATTACGTAATATGGCATGACGTTATAACGTAATGCGTTATATGGTATGACGTTATAACGTCATAGGTTATACGGTATGACGTTATAACGTAATAGGTTATATGGCATGACGCTATAACGTAATACGTTATATGGTATGAAGTTATAACGTAAATAGATTATATGGTATGACGTTATTCCGTATTACGTTATATGGGATGACGTTATAACGCATTACGTAATATGGGATGACGTTATAACGTATTACGTTATGTGGGTCGACGTTATAACGTATTGCGTTATATGGGATGACGTTATAACGTCTTACGTTATATGGGATGATATTATAACGTATTACGTAATATGGGATGACGTTATAACGCATTACGTAATATGGGATGACGTTATAACGTATTACGTTATATGGCATGACGTTATAACGTATTACGTTATATGGTATGACGTTAATACGTAAATAGGTTATATGGTATGACGTTATACCGAATTACGTTATATGGTATGACATTATAACGTAAACAGGTTATATGGTATAACGTTATAACGTATTACGTTATATGGTATGACGTTATAACGTCATTGGTTATACGGTATGACGTTATAACGTAATACGTCATATGGTATGACGTTATAACGTATTACATAATATGGGACGACTTTATAACGCATTACGTTATATGGAATGACGTTATAACGTACTACGTTATATGGAATACCGTTATAACGTATTAGGTTATATGGTATGACGCTATAACGTATTACGTTATATGGCATGACGTTATAACGTATTACGTTATATGGTATGACGTTAATACGTAAATAGGTTATATGGTATGACGTTATACCGTATTACGTTATATGGGATGACGTTATAACGCATTACGTAATATGGGATGACGTTATAACGTATTACGTTATGTGGGACGACGTTATAACGTATTACGTTATGTGGGACGACGTTATAACGTATTGCGTTATATGGGATGACGTTTTAACGTATTATGTTATATGGGATGACGTTGTAACGTAATAGGTTATATGGTATAACGTTATAACGTATTACGTTGTATGGTATGACGTTATAACGTAATAGGTTATATGGTATGACGTTATAACGTAATACGTTATATGGTATGACGTTATAACGTAAATAGGTTATATGGTATGACGTTATACCGTATTACGTTATATGGTATGACGTTATAACGTCATAGGTTATACGGTATGACGTTATAACGTAATACGTCATATGGTATGACGTTATAACGTATTACGTAATATGGGACGACGTTATAACGCATTACGTTATGTGGGATGACGTTATAACGTATTACGTTATATGGAATACCGTTATAACGTATTAGGTTATATGGTATGACGCTATAACGTATTACGATATATGGCATGACGTTATAACGTAATGCGTTATATGGTATGACGTTATAACGTCATAGGTTATACGGTATGACGTTATAACGTAACAGGTTATATGGCATGACGCTATAACGTAATACGTTATATGGTATGACGTTATAACGTAAATAGATTATATGGTATGACGTTATACCGTATTACGTTACATGGGATGACGTTATAACGCATTACGTAATATGGGATTACGTTATAACGTATTACGTTATGTGGGACGACGTTATAACGTATTGCGTTATATGGGATGACGTTATAACGTCTTACGTTATATGGGATGATGTTATAACGTATTACGTTATATGGGATGACGTTATAACGTAATAGGTTATATGGTATAACGTTATAACGTATTACGTTATATGGTATGACGCTATAACGTAAATAGATTATATGGTATGTCGTTATACCGTATTACGTTATATGGGAAGAGGTTATAACGTATTGCGTTATGTGGGACGACGTTATAACGTATTGCGTTATATGGGATGACGTTATAACATATTGCGTTATATGGGATGACGCTATAACGTATTACGTTATATGGCATGACGTTATTACGTAATAGGTTATATGGTATGACGTTATAACGTAATACGTTATATGGTATGACGTTATAACGTAAATAGGTTATATGGCATGACGCTATAACGTAATACGTTATATGGTATGAAGTTATAACGTAAATAGATTATATGGTATGACGTTATTCCGTATTACGTTATATGGGATGACGTTATAACGCATTACGTAATATGGGATGACGTTATAACGTATTACGTTATGTGGGTCGACGTTATAACGTATTGCGTTATATGGGATGACGTTATAACGTCTTACGTTATATGGGATGATATTATAACGTATTACGTAATATGGGATGACGTTATAACGTAATACGTTATATGGTATGACGTTATAACGTAATAGGTTATATGGCATGACGCTATAACGTAATACGTTATATGGTATGTCGTTATAACGTAAATAGGTTATATGGTATGACGTTATACCGTATTACGTTATATGGGATGACGTTATAACACATTACGTAATATGGGTTGACGTTATAACGTATTACGTTATCTGGGACGACGTTATAACGTAATGCGTTATATGGGATGACGTTATAACGTATTACGTTATATGGGATGACGTTATAACGTATTACGTAATATGGGATGACGTTATAACGTAATACGTTATATGGTATGACGTTATAACGTAATAGGTTATATGGCATGACGCTATAACGTAATACGTTATATGGTATGTCGTTATAACGTAAATAGATTATATGGTAAGACGTTATACCGTATTACGTTATGTGGGACGACGTTATAACGTATTGCGTTATATGGGATGACGTTATAACGTATTGCGTTATATGGGATGACGTTATAACGTATTACGTTATATGGGATGATTAATAACGTAATAGGTTATGTGGTATAACGTTATAACGTATTACGTTATATGGTATGACGTCATAACGTAATAGGTTATATGGTATGACGTTATAACGTAATACCTTATATGCTATGACGTTATAACGTAAACAGGTTATATGGTATGACGTTATACCGTATTACGTTATATGGGATGACGTTATAACGCATTACGTAATATGGGATAACGTTATAACGTATTACGTTATGTGGGACGACGTTATAACGTATTGCGTTATATGGGATAACGTTATAACGTATTACGTTATATGGGAAGACGTTATAACGTATTGCGTTTAATGCTATGACGTTATAACGTATTGCGTTTAATGCTATGACGTTATAACGTATTACGTTATATGGGATGACGTTATAACGTATTACGTAATATGGGATGACGTTATAACGTAATAGGTTATATGGAATAACGTTATAACGTATTAGGTTATATGGTATGACGCTATAACGTAAATAGATTATATGGTATGACGTTATACCGTATTACTTTATATGGGAAGAGGTTATAACGTATTGCGTTTAATGCTATGACGTTATAACGTATTACGTTATATGGCATGACGTTATAACGTAATGCGTTATATGGTATGACGTTATAACGTCATAGGTTATACGGTATGACGTTATAACGTAATAGGTTATATGGCATGACGCTATAACGTAATACGTTATATGGTAAGAAGTTATAACGTAAATAGATTATATGGTATGACGTTATTCCGTATTACGTTATATGGGATGACGTTATAACGCATTACGTAATATGGGATGACGTTATAACGTATTACGTTATGTGGGTCGACGTTATAACGTATTGCGTTATATGGGATGACGTTATAACGTCTTACGTTATATGGGATGACGTTATAACGTAATAGGTTATACGGTATGACGTTATAACGTAATACGTCATATGGTATGACGTTATAACGTATTACATAATATGGGACGACTTTATAACGCATTACGTTATATGGGATGACGTTATAACGTATTACGTTATATGGGATGACGTTATAACGTAATAGGTTATATGGTATGACGTTATAAAGTAAATAGGTTATATGGTATGACGTTATACCGAATTACGTTATATGGCATGACGTTATAACGTAAATAGGTTATATGGTATGACGTTATACCGTATTACGATATATGGTATGACATTATAACGTAAATAGGTTATATGGTATGACGTTATAACTTAATAGGTTATATCGTATGACGTTATACCGAATTACGTTATATGGTATGACGTTATAACGTAAATAGGTTATATGGTATGACGTTATACCGTATTACGTTATATGGGATGACGTTATAACGCATTACGTAATATGGGATGACGTTATAACGTATTACGTTATGTGGGACGACGTTATAACGTATTGCGTTATATGGGATGACGTTATAACGTACTACGTTATATGGGATGACGTTATAACGTATTACGTTATATGGGATGACGTTATAACGTAATAGGTTATATGGTATGACGTTATAAAGTAAATAGGTTATATGGTATGACGTTATACCGAATTACGTTATATGGCATGACGTTATAACGTAAATAGGTTATATGGTATGACGTTATACCGTATTACGATATATGGGATGACGTTATAACGCATTACGTAATATGGGATGACGTTATAACGTACTACGTTATATGGGATGACGTTATAACGCATTACGTAATATGGGATGACGTTATAACGTATTACGTTATATGGCATGACGTTATAACGTATTACGTTATATGGTATGACGTTAATACGTAAATAGGTTATATGGTATGACGTTATACCGTATTACGTTATATGGGATGACGTTATAACGCATTACGTAATATGGGATGACGTTATAACGTATTACGTTATGTGGGACGACGTTATAACGTATTACGTTATGTGGGACGACGTTATAACGTATTGCGTTATATGGGATGACGTTATAACGTATTATGTTATATGGGATGACGTTATAACGTAATAGGTTATATGGTATGACGTTATAACGTAAATAGGTTATATGGTATGACGTTATACCGTATTACGTTATATGGGATGACGTTATAACGCATTACGTAATATGGGATGACGTTATAACGTATTACGTTATGTGGGACGACGTTATAACGTATTGCGTTATATGGGATGACGTTATAACGTACTACGTTATATGGGATGACGTTATAACGCATTACGTAATATGGGATGACGTTATAACGTATTACGTTATATGGCATGACGTTATAACGTATTACGTTATATGGTATGACGTTAATACGTAAATAGGTTATATGGTATGACGTTATACCGTATTACGTTATATGGGATGACGTTATAACGCATTACGTAATATGGGATGACGTTATGACGTATTACGTTATGTGGGACGACGTTATAACGTATTACGTTATGTGGGACGACGTTATAACGTATTGCGTTATATGGGATGACGTTATAACGTATTATGTTATATGGGATGACGTTGTAACGTAATAGGTTATATGGTATAACGTTATAACGTATTACGTTGTATGGTATGACGTTATAACGTAATAGGTTATATGGTATGACGTTATAACGTAATACGTTATATGGTATGACGTTATAACGTAAATAGGTTATATGGTATGACGTTATACCGTATTACGTTATATGGTATGACGTTATAACGTCATTGGTTATACGGTATGACGTTATAACGTAATACGTCATATGGTATGACGTTATAACGTATTACATAATATGGGACGACTTTATAACGCATTACGTTATATGGGATGACGTTATAACGTACTACGTTATATGGAATACCGTTATAACGTATTAGGTTATATGGTATGACGCTATAACGTATTACGTTATATGGCATGACGTTATAACGTATTACGTTATATGGTATGACGTTAATACGTAAATAGGTTATATGGTATGACGTTATACCGTATTACGTTATATGGGATGACGTTATAACGCATTACGTAATATGGGATGACGTTATAACGTATTACGTTATGTGGGACGACGTTATAACGTATTACGTTATGTGGGACGACGTTATAACGTATTGCGTTATATGGGATGACGTTATAACGTATTATGTTATATGGGATGACGTTGTAACGTAATAGGTTATATGGTATAACGTTATAACGTATTACGTTGTATGGTATGACGTTATAACGTAATAGGTTATATGGTATGACGTTATAACGTAATACGTTATATGGTATGACGTTATAACGTAAATAGGTTATATGGTATGACGTTATAACGTATTACGTTATATGGTATGACGCTATAACGTAAATAGATTATATGGTATGTCGTTATACCGTATTACGTTATATGGGAAGAGGTTATAACGTATTGCGTTATGTGGGACGACGTTATAACGTATTGCGTTATATGGGATGACGTTATAACATATTGCGTTATATGGGATGACGCTATAACGTATTACGTTATATGGCATGACGTTATTACGTAATAGGTTATATGGTATGACGTTATAACGTAATACGTTATATGGTATGACGTTATAACGTAAATAGGTTATATGGTATGACGTTATACCGTATTACGTTATATGGGATGACGTTATAACGCATTACGTAATATGGGATTACGTTATAACGGATTACGTTATATGGGACGACGTTATAACTTATTGCGTTATATGGGATGACGTTATAACGTATTACGTTATATGGGATGACGTTATAACGTATTACGTTATATGGGAAGACGTTATAACGTATTGCGTTATATGGTATGACGTTATAACGTATTACGTTATATGGGATGACATTATAACGTATTACGTTATATGGTATGACGTTAATACGTAAATAGGTTATATGGTATGACGTTACAACGTAATAGGTTATATGGCATGACGCTATAACGTAATACGTTATATGGTATGACGTTATAACGTAAATAGATTATATGGTAAGACGTTATACCGTATTACGTTATGTGGGACGACGTTATAACGTATTGCGTTATATGGGATGACGTTATAACGTATTACGTAATATGGGACGACGTTATAACGCATTACGTTATATGGGATGACGTTATAACGTATTACGTTATATGGAATACCGTTACAACGTATTAGGTTATATGGTATGACGTCATAACGTAATAGGTTATATGGTATGACGTTATAACGTAATACCTTATATGGAATGACGTTATAACGTAAACAGGTCATATGGTATGACGTTATACCGTATTACGTTATATGGGATGACGTTATAGCGCATTACGTAATATGGGATAACGTTATAACGTATTACGTTATGTGGGTCGACGTTATAACGTATTGCGTTATATGGGATAACGTTATAACGTATTACGTTATATGGGAAGACGTTATAACGTATTGCGTTTAATGCTATGACGTTATAACGTATTACGTTATATGGGATGACGTTATAACGTATTACGTAATATGGGATGACGTTATAACGTAATAGGTTATATGGTATAACGTTATAACGTATTAGGTTATATGGTATGGCGCTATAACGTAAATAGATTATATGGTATGACGTTATACCGTATTACGTTATATGGGAAGACGTTATAACGTATTGCGTTTAATGCTATGACGTTATAACGTATTACGTTATATGGCATGACGTTATAACGTAATGCGTTATATGGTATGACGTTATAACGTCATAGGTTATACGGTATGACGTTATAACGTAATAGGTTATATGGCATGACGCTATAACGTAATACGTTATATGGTATGACGTTATAACGTAAATGGATTATATGGTATGACGTTACACCGTATTACGTTATATGGGATGACGTTATAACGCATTACGTAATATGGGATGACGTTATAACGTATTACGTTATGTGGGACGACGTTATAACGTATTGCGTTATATGGGATGACGTTATAACGTCTTACGTTATATGGGATGATATTATAACGTATTACTTTATATGGGATGACGTTATAACGTATTATGTTATATGGGATGACGTTATAACGTATTACGTAATATGGGATGACGTTATAACGTAATAGGTTATATGGTATAACGTTATAACGTATTAGGTTATATGGGATGACGTTATAACGCATTACGTCATATGGGATTACGTTATAACGGATTACGTTATATGGGACGACGTTATAACTTATTGCGTTATATGGGATGACGTTATAACGTATTACGTTATATGGGATGACATTATAACGTATTACGTAATATGGCATGACGTTATAACGTAATGCGTTATATGGTATGACGTTATAACGTCATAGGTTATACGGTATGACGTTATAACGTAATAGGTTATATGGCATGACGCTATAACGTAATACGTTATATGGTATGAAGTTATAACGTAAATAGATTATATGGTATGACGTTATTCCGTATTACGTTATATGGGATGACGTTATAACGCATTACGTAATATGGGATGACGTTATAACGTATTACGTTATGTGGGTCGACGTTATAACGTATTGCGTTATATGGGATGACGTTATAACGTCTTACGTTATATGGGATGATATTATAACGTATTACGTAATATGGGATGACGTTATAACGCATTACGTAATATGGGATGACGTTATAACGTATTACGTTATATGGCATGACGTTATAACGTATTACGTTATATGGTATGACGTTAATACGTAAATAGGTTATATGGTATGACGTTATACCGAATTACGTTATATGGTATGACATTATAACGTAAACAGGTTATATGGTATAACGTTATAACGTATTACGTTATATGGTATAACGTCATGCCATATAACGTAATACGTTATAGCGTCATACCATATAACCTAATACGTTATAACGGTATTCCATATAACGTAGTACGTTATAACGTCATTCCATATAACGTAATGCGTTATAAAGTCGTCCCATATTATGTAATACGTTATAACGTCATACCATATGACGTATTACGTTATAACGTCATTGGTTATACGGTATGACGTTATAACGTAACAGGTTATATGGCATGACGCTATAACGTAATACGTTATATGGTATGACGTTATAACGTAAATAGATTATATGGTATGACGTTATACCGTATTACGTTACATGGGATGACGTTATAACGCATTACGTAATATGGGATTACGTTATAACGTATTACGTTATGTGGGACGACGTTATAACGTATTGCGTTATATGGGATGACGTTATAACGTCTTACGTTATATGGGATGATGTTATAACGTATTACGTTATATGGGATGACGTTATAACGTAATAGGTTATATGGTATAACGTTATAACGTATTACGTTATATGGTATGACGCTATAACGTAAATAGATTATATGGTATGTCGTTATACCGTATTACGTTATATGGGAAGAGGTTATAACGTATTGCGTTATGTGGGACGACGTTATAACGTATTGCGTTATATGGGATGACGTTATAACATATTGCGTTATATGGGATGACGCTATAACGTATTACGTTATATGGCATGACGTTATTACGTAATAGGTTATATGGTATGACGTTATAACGTAATACGTTATATGGTATGACGTTATAACGTAAATAGGTTATATGGTATGACGTTATACCGTATTACGTTATATGGGATGACGTTATAACGCATTACGTAATATGGGATTACGTTATAACGGATTACGTTATATGGGACGACGTTATAACTTATTGCGTTATATGGGATGACGTTATAACGTATTACGTTATATGGGATGACATTATAACGTATTACGTAATATGGCATGACGTTATAACGTAATGCGTTATATGGTATGACGTTATAACGTCATAGGTTATACGGTATGACGTTATAACGTAATAGGTTATATGGCATGACGCTATAACGTAATACGTTATATGGTATGAAGTTATAACGTAAATAGATTATATGGTATGACGTTATTCCGTATTACGTTATATGGGATGACGTTATAACGCATTACGTAATATGGGATGACGTTATAACGTATTACGTTATGTGGGTCGACGTTATAACGTATTGCGTTATATGGGATGACGTTATAACGTCTTACGTTATATGGGATGATATTATAACGTATTACGTAATATGGGATGACGTTATAACGTAATACGTTATATGGTATGACGTTATAACGTAATAGGTTATATGGCATGACGCTATAACGTAATACGTTATATGGTATGTCGTTATAACGTAAATAGGTTATATGGTATGACGTTATACCGTATTACGTTATATGGGATGACGTTATAACACATTACGTAATATGGGTTGACGTTATAACGTATTACGTTATCTGGGACGACGTTATAACGTAATGCGTTATATGGGTTGACGTTATAACGTATTACGTTATATGGGATGACGTTATAACGTATTACGTAATATGGGATGACGTTATAACGTAATACGTTATATGGTATGACGTTATAACGTAATAGGTTATATGGCATGACGCTATAACGTAATACGTTATATGGTATGTCGTTATAACGTAAATAGATTATATGGTAAGACGTTATACCGTATTACGTTATGTGGGACGACGTTATAACGTATTGCGTTATATGGGATGACGTTATAACGTATTGCGTTATATGGGATGACGTTATAACGTATTACGTTATATGGGATGATTAATAACGTAATAGGTTATGTGGTATAACGTTATAACGTATTACGTTATATGGTATGACGTCATAACGTAATAGGTTATATGGTATGACGTTATAACGTAATACCTTATATGCTATGACGTTATAACGTAAACAGGTTATATGGTATGACGTTATACCGTATTACGTTATATGGGATGACGTTATAACGCATTACGTAATATGGGATAACGTTATAACGTATTACGTTATGTGGGACGACGTTATAACGTATTGCGTTATATGGGATAACGTTATAACGTATTACGTTATATGGGAAGACGTTATAACGTATTGCGTTTAATGCTATGACGTTATAACGTATTGCGTTTAATGCTATGACGTTATAACGTATTACGTTATATGGGATGACGTTATAACGTATTACGTAATATGGGATGACGTTATAACGTAATAGGTTATATGGAATAACGTTATAACGTATTAGGTTATATGGTATGACGCTATAACGTAAATAGATTATATGGTATGACGTTATACCGTATTACTTTATATGGGAAGAGGTTATAACGTATTGCGTTTAATGCTATGACGTTATAACGTATTACGTTATATGGCATGACGTTATAACGTAATGCGTTATATGGTATGACGTTATAACGTCATAGGTTATACGGTATGACGTTATAACGTAATAGGTTATATGGCATGACGCTATAACGTAATACGTTATATGGTAAGAAGTTATAACGTAAATAGATTATATGGTATGACGTTATTCCGTATTACGTTATATGGGATGACGTTATAACGCATTACGTAATATGGGATGACGTTATAACGTATTACGTTATGTGGGTCGACGTTATAACGTATTGCGTTATATGGGACGACGTTATAACGTATTGCGTTATATGGGATGACGTTATAACATATTGCGTTATATGGGATGACGCTATAACGTATTACGTTATATGGCATGACGTTATTACGTAATAGGTTATATGGTATGACGTTATAACGTAATACGTTATATGGTATGACGTTATAACGTAAATAGGTTATATGGTATGACGTTATACCGTATTACGTTATATGGGATGACGTTATAACGCATTACGTAATATGGGATTACGTTATAACGGATTACGTTATATGGGACGACGTTATAACTTATTGCGTTATATGGGATGACGTTATAACGTATTACGTTATATGGGATGACGTTATAACGTATTACGTTATATGGGAAGACGTTATAACGTATTGCGTTATATGGTATGACGTTATAACGTATTACGTTATATGGGATGACATTATAACGTATTACGTTATATGGTATGACGTTAATACGTAAATAGGTTATATGGTATGACGTTACAACGTAATAGGTTATATGGCATGACGCTATAACGTAATACGTTATATGGTATGACGTTATAACGTAAATAGATTATATGGTAAGACGTTATACCGTATTACGTTATGTGGGACGACGTTATAACGTATTGCGTTATATGGGATGACGTTATAACGTATTACGTAATATGGGACGACGTTATAACGCATTACGTTATATGGGATGACGTTATAACGTATTACGTTATATGGAATACCGTTACAACGTATTAGGTTATATGGTATGACGTCATAACGTAATAGGTTATATGGTATGACGTTATAACGTAATACCTTATATGGAATGACGTTATAACGTAAACAGGTCATATGGTATGACGTTATACCGTATTACGTTATATGGGATGACGTTATAGCGCATTACGTAATATGGGATAACGTTATAACGTATTACGTTATGTGGGTCGACGTTATAACGTATTGCGTTATATGGGATAACGTTATAACGTATTACGTTATATGGGAAGACGTTATAACGTATTGCGTTTAATGCTATGACGTTATAACGTATTACGTTATATGGGATGACGTTATAACGTATTACGTAATATGGGATGACGTTATAACGTAATAGGTTATATGGTATAACGTTATAACGTATTAGGTTATATGGTATGGCGCTATAACGTAAATAGATTATATGGTATGACGTTATACCGTATTACGTTATATGGGAAGACGTTATAACGTATTGCGTTTAATGCTATGACGTTATAACGTATTACGTTATATGGCATGACGTTATAACGTAATGCGTTATATGGTATGACGTTATAACGTCATAGGTTATACGGTATGACGTTATAACGTAATAGGTTATATGGCATGACGCTATAACGTAATACGTTATATGGTATGACGTTATAACGTAAATGGATTATATGGTATGACGTTACACCGTATTACGTTATATGGGATGACGTTATAACGCATTACGTAATATGGGATGACGTTATAACGTATTACGTTATGTGGGACGACGTTATAACGTATTGCGTTATATGGGATGACGTTATAACGTCTTACGTTATATGGGATGATATTATAACGTATTACTTTATATGGGATGACGTTATAACGTATTACGTTATATGGGATGACGTTATAACGTATTACGTAATATGGGATGACGTTATAACGTAATAGGTTATATGGTATAACGTTATAACGTATTAGGTTATATGGTATGGCGCTATAACGTAAATAGGTTATATGGTATGACGTTATACCGTAGTACGTTATATGGGATGACGTTATAACGTATTGCGTTATATGGGATGACGTTATAACGTCTTACGTTATATGGGATGATATTATAACGTATTACGTTATATGGTATGACGTTAATACGTAAATAGGTTATATGGTATGACGTTATACCTTATTACGTTATATGGGATGACGTTATAACGCATTACGTAATATGGGATGACGTTATAACGTATTACGTTATGTGGGACGACGTTATAACGTATTGCGTTATATGGGATGACGTTATAACGTACTACGTTATATGGGATGACGTTATAACGCATTACGTAATATGGGATGACGTTATAACGTATTACGTTATATGGCATGACGTTATAACGTATTACGTTATATGGTATGACGTTAATACGTAAATAGGTTATATGGTATGACGTTATACCGTATTACGTTATATGGGATGACGTTATAACGCATTACGTAATATGGGATGACGTTATAACGTATTACGTTATGTGGGACGACGTTATAACGTATTACGTTATGTGGGACGACGTTATAACGTATTGCGTTATATGGGATGACGTTATAACGTATTATGTTATATGGGATGACGTTGTAACGTAATAGGTTATATGGTATAACGTTATAACGTATTACGTTGTATGGTATGACGTTATAACGTAATAGGTTATATGGTATGACGTTATAACGTAATACGTTATATGGTATGACGTTATAACGTAAATAGGTTATATGGTATGACGTTATACCGTATTACGTTATATGGTATGACGTTATAACGTCATTGGTTATACGGTATGACGTTATAACGTAATACGTCATATGGTATGACGTTATAACGTATTACATAATATGGGACGACTTTATAACGCATTACGTTATATGGGATGACGTTATAACGTACTACGTTATATGGAATACCGTTATAACGTATTAGGTTATATGGTATGACGCTATAACGTATTACGTTATATGGCATGACGTTATAACGTATTACGTTATATGCTATGACGTTAATACGTAAATAGGTTATATGGTATGACGTTATACCGTATTACGTTATATGGGATGACGTTATAACGCATTACGTAATATGGGATGACGTTATAACGTATTACGTTATGTGGGACGACGTTATAACGTATTACGTTATGTGGGACGACGTTATAACGTATTGCGTTATATGGGATGACGTTATAACGTATTATGTTATATGGGATGACGTTGTAACGTAATAGGTTATATGGTATAACGTTATAGCGTATTACGTTGTATGGTATGACGTTATAACGTAATAGGTTATATGGTATGACGTTATAACGTAATACGTTATATGGTATGACGTTATAACGTAAATAGGTTATATGGTATGACGTTATAACGTATTACGTTATATGGTATGACGCTATAACGTAAATAGATTATATGGTATGTCGTTATACCGTATTACGTTATATGGGAAGAGGTTATAACGTATTGCGTTGTGTGGGACGACGTTATAACGTATTGCGTTATATGGGATGACGTTATAACATATTGCGTTATATGGGATGACGCTATAACGTATTACGTTATATGGCATGACGTTATTACGTAATAGGTTATATGGTATGACGTTATAACGTAATACGTTATATGGTATGACGTTATAACGTAAATAGGTTATATGGTATGACGTTATACCGTATTACGTTATATGGGATGACGTTATAACGCATTACGTAATATGGGATTACGTTATAACGGATTACGTTATATGGGACGACGTTATAACTTATTGCGTTATATGGGATGACGTTATAACGTATTACGTTATATGGGATGACGTTATAACGTATTACGTTATATGGGAAGACGTTATAACGTATTGCGTTATATGGTATGACGTTATAACGTATTACGTTATATGGGATGACATTATAACGTATTACGTTATATGGTATGACGTTAATACGTAAATAGGTTATATGGTATGACGTTACAACGTAATAGGTTATATGGCATGACGCTATAACGTAATACGTTATATGGTATGACGTTATAACGTAAATAGATTATATGGTAAGACGTTATACCGTATTACGTTATGTGGGACGACGTTATAACGTATTGCGTTATATGGGATGACGTTATAACGTATTACGTAATATGGGACGACGTTATAACGCATTACGTTATATGGGATGACGTTATAACGTATTACGTTATATGGAATACCGTTACAACGTATTAGGTTATATGGTATGACGTCATAACGTAATAGGTTATATGGTATGACGTTATAACGTAATACCTTATATGGTATGACGTTATAACGTAAACAGGTCATATGGTATGACGTTATACCGTATTACGTTATATGGGATGACGTTATAGCGCATTACGTAATATGGGATAACGTTATAACGTATTACGTTATGTGGGTCGACGTTATAACGTATTGCGTTATATGGGATAACGTTATAACGTATTACGTTATATGGGAAGACGTTATAACGTATTGCGTTTAATGCTATGACGTTATAACGTATTACGTTATATGGGATGACGTTATAACGTATTACGTAATATGGGATGACGTTATAACGTAATAGGTTATATGGTATAACGTTATAACGTATTAGGTTATATGGTATGGCGCTATAACGTAAATAGATTATATGGTATGACGTTATACCGTATTACGTTATATGGGAAGACGTTATAACGTATTGCGTTTAATGCTATGACGTTATAACGTATTACGTTATATGGCATGACGTTATAACGTAATGCGTTATATGGTATGACGTTATAACGTCATAGGTTATACGGTATGACGTTATAACGTAATAGGTTATATGGCATGACGCTATAACGTAATACGTTATATGGTATGACGTTATAACGTAAATGGATTATATGGTATGACGTTATACCGTATTACGTTATATGGGATGACGTTATAACGCATTACGTAATATGGGATGACGTTATAACGTATTACGTTATGTGGGACGACGTTATAACGTATTGCGTTATATGGTATGACGTTATAACGTCTTACGTTATATGGGATGATATTATAACGTATTACTTTATATGGGATGACGTTATAACGTATTACGTTATATGGGATGACGTTATAACGTATTACGTAATATGGGATGACGTTATAACGTAATAGGTTATATGGTATAACGTTATAACGTATTAGGTTATATGGTATGGCGCTATAACGTAAATAGGTTATATGGTATGACGTTATACCGTAGTACGTTATATGGGATGACGTTATAACGTATTGCGTTATATGGGATGACGTTATAACGTCTTACGTTATATGGGATGATATTATAACGTATTACTTTATATGGGATGACGTTATAACGTATTACGTTATATGGGATGACGTTATAACGTATTACGTAATATGGGATGACGTTATAACGTAATAGGTTATATGGTATAACGTTATAACGTATTAGGTTATATGGTATGGCGCTATAACGTAAATAGGTTATATGGTATGACGTTATACCGTAGTACGTTATATGGGATGACGTTATAACGTATTACGTAATATGGGGTGACGTTATAACATATTACGTTATATGGGCTGACGTTATAACGTAATAGGTTATATGGTATAAAATTATAACTTATTACGTCGTATAGTGTGACGTTCTAACATAATATTTTATATGGTATGACGGTATAACGTAATACGTTATATGGGATGACGTTACAACGTATTACGTTATATGCGATGACGTTATAACGTATTACGTTATATGGTATGACGTTATAACGTAATACGTTATGTGGTATGACGTTATAACGTTAATAGGTTATATGGTATGACGTTATACCGAATTACGTTATATGGTATGACGTTATAACGTAAATAGGTTATATGGTATGACGTTATACCGTATTACGTTATATGGGATGACGTTATAACGCATTACGTATTATGGGATGACGTTATAACGTATTACGTTATGTGGTTCGACGTTATAACGTATTGCGTTATATGTGATGACGTTATAACGTACTACGTTATATGGGATGACGTTATAACGTATTACGTTATATGGGATGACGTTATAACGTAATAGGTTATATGGTATGACGTTATAAAGTAAATAGGTTATATGGTATGACGTTATACCGAATTACGTTATATGGTATGACGTTATAACGTAAATGGGTTATATGGTATGACGTTATACCGTATTACGTTATATGGGATGACGTTATAACGCATTACGTAATATGGGATTACGTTATAACGGATTACGTTATATGGGACGACGTTATAACTTATTGCGTTATATGGGATGACGTTATAACGTATTACGTTATATGGGATGACGTTATAACGTATTACGTAATATGGGATGACGTTATAACGTAATTGGTTATACGGTATAACGTTATAACGTATTATGCTGTATGGTATGACGTTATAACGTAATAGGTTATATGGTATGACGTTATAACGTAATACGTTATATGGGATGACGTTATAACGCATTACGTAATATGGGATTACGTTATAACGGATTACGTTATATGGGACGACGTTATAACTTATTGCGTTATATGGGATGACGTTATAACGGATTACGTTATATGGGACGACGTTATAACTTATTGCGTTATATGGGATGACGTTATAACGTATTACGTTATATGGGATGACGTTATAACGTATTACGTAATATGGGATGACGTTATAACGTAATAGGTTATACGGTATAACGTTATAACGTATTACGCTGTATGGTACGACGTTATAACGTAATAGGTTATACGGTATAACGTTATAACGTATTACGCTGTATGGTATGACGTTATAACGTAATAGGTTATATGGTATGACGTTATAACGTAATACGTTATATGGGATGACGTTATAACGTAATAGGTTATACGGTATAACGTTATAACGTATTACGCTCTATGGTATGACGTTATAACGTAATAGGTTATATGGTATGACGTTATAACGTAATAGGTTATATGGTATGACGTTATGACGTAATACGTTATATGGGATGACGTTATAACGTATTACGTAATATGGGATGACGTTATAACGTAATAGGTTATACGGTGTAACGTTATAACGTATTACGCTGTATGGTATGACGCTATAACGTAATAGGTTATATGGTATGACGTTAAAACGTAATACGTTATATGGTATGACGTTATAACGTAAATAGGTTATATGGTATGACGTTATACCGTATTACGTTATATGGGATGACGTTATAACGCATTACGTAATATGGGATTACGTTATAACGGATTACGTTATATGGGACGACGTTATAACGTATTACGTTATATGGGATGACGTTATAACGTATTACGTTATATGGGATGACGTTATAACGTATTACGTAATATGGGATGACGTTATAACGTAATACGTTATATGGTATGACGTTACAACGTAATAGGTTATATGGCATGACGCTATAACGTAATACGTTATATGGTATGACGTTATAACGTAAATAGATTATATGGTAAGACGCTATACCGTATTACGTTATGTGGGACGACGTTATAACGTATTGCGTTATATGGGATGACGTTATAACGTATTACGTAATATGGGACGACGTTATAACGCATTACGTTATATGGGATGACGTTATAACGTATTACGTTATATGGAATACCGTTACAACGTATTAGGTTATATGGTATGACGTCATAACGTAATAGGTTATATGGTATGACGTTATAACGTAATACCTTATATGGTATGACGTTATAACGTAAACAGGTCATATGGTATGACGTTATACCGTATTACGTTATATGGGATGACGTTATAGCGCATTACGTAATATGGGATAACGTTATAACGTATTACGTTATGTGGGTCGACGTTATAACGTATTGCGTTATATGGGATAACGTTATAACGTATTACGTTATATGGGAAGACGTTATAACGTATTGCGTTTAATGCTATGACGTTATAACGTATTACGTTATATGGGATGACGTTATAACGTAATAGGTTATACGGTATAACGTTATAACGTATTACGCTCTATGGTATGACGTTATAACGTAATAGGTTATATGGTATGACGTTATAACGTAATAGGTTATATGGTATGACGTTATGACGTAATACGTTATATGGGATGACGTTATAACGTATTACGTTATATGGGATGACGTTATAACGTATTACGTAATATGGGATGACGTTATAACGTAATACGTTATATGGTATGACGTTACAACGTAATAGGTTATATGGCATGACGCTATAACGTAATACGTTATATGGTATGACGTTATAACGTAAATAGATTATATGGCATGACGCTATAACGTAATACGTTATATGGTATGACGTTATAACGTAAATAGATTATATGGAAAGACGTTATACCGTATTACGTTATGTGGGACGACGTTATAACGTATTGCGTCTTATGGGATGACGTTATAACGTATTACGTAATATGGGACGACGTTATAACGCATTACGTTATATGGGATGACGTTATAACGTATTACGTTATATGGAATACCGTTACAACGTATTAGGTTATATGGTATGACGTCATAACGTAATAGGTTATATGGTATGACGTTATAACGTAATACCTTATATGGTATGACGTTATAACGTAAACAGGTTATATGGTATGACGTTATACCGTATTACGTTATATGGGATGACGTTATAACGCATTACGTAATATGGGATGACGTTATAACGTATTACGTTATGTGGGACGACGTTATAACGTATTGCGTTATATGGGATGACGTTATAACGTCTTACGTTATATGGGATGATATTATAACGTATTACTTTATATGGGATGACGTTATAACGTAATAGGTTATATGGTATAACGTTATAGCGTATTACGTTATATGGTATGACGTTATAACGTCATTGGTTATACGGTATGACGTTATAACGTAATACGTCATATGGTATGACGTTATAACGTATTACATAATATGGGACGACTTTATAACGCATTACGTTATATGGGATGACGTTATAACGTATTACGTTATATGGAATACCGTTATAACGTATTAGGTTATATGGTATGACGCTATAACCTATTACGTTATATGGCATGACGTTATAACGTATTACGTTATATGGTATGACGTTAATACGTAAATAGGTTATATGGTATGACGTTATACCGAACTACGTTATATGGTATGACATTATAACGTAAATAGGTTATATGGTATGACGTTATAACTTAATAGGTTATATCGTATGACGTTATACCGAATTACGTTATATGGTATGACGTTATAACGTAAATAGGTTATATGGTATGACGTTATACCGTATTACGTTATATGGGATGACGTTATAACGCATTACGTAATATGGGATGACGTTATGACGTATTACGTTATCTGGGACGACGTTATAACGTAATGCGTTATATGGGATGACGTTATAACGTATTACGTTATATGGGATGACGTTATAACGTATTACGTTATATGGCATGACGTTATAACGTAATACGTTATATGGTATGACGTTATAACGTAATAGGTTATATGGCATGACGCTATAACGTAATACGTTATATGGTATGACGTTATAACGTAAATAGATTATATGGTAAGACGTTATACCGTATTACGTTATGTGGGACGACGTTATAACGTATTGCGTTATATGGGATGACGTTATAACGTATTACGTAATATGGGACGACGTTATAACGCATTACGTTATATGGGATGACGTTATAACGTATTACGTTATATGGAATACCGTTACAACGTATTAGGTTATATGGTATGACGTCATAACGTAATAGGTTATATGGTATGACGTTATAACGTAATACCTTATATGGTATGACGTTATAACGTAAACAGGTTATATGGTATGACGTTATACCGTATTACGTTATATGGGATGACGTTATAGCGCATTACGTAATATGGGATAACGTTATAACGTATTACGTTATGTGGGTCGACGTTATAACGTATTGCGTTATATGGGATAACGTTATAACGTATTACGTTATATGGGAAGACGTTATAACGTATTGCGTTTAATGCTATGACGTTATAACGTACTACGTTATATGGGATGACGTTATAACGTATTACGTAATATGGGATGACGTTATAACGTAATAGGTTATATGGTATAACGTTATAACGTATTAGGTTATATGGTATGACGCTATAACGTAAATAGATTATATGGTATGACGTTATACCGTATTACGTTATATGAGAAGACGTTATAACGTATTGCGTTTAATGCTATGACGTTATAACGTATTACGTTATATGGCATGACGTTATAACGTATTGCGTTTAATGCTATGACGTTATAACGTACTACGTTATATGGGATGACGTTATAACGTAATGCGTTATATGGTATGACGTTATAACGTCATAGGTTATACGGTATGACGTTATAACGTAATAGGTTATATGGCATGACGCTATAACGTAATACGTTATATGGTATGACGTTATAACGTAAATAGATTATATGGTATGACGTTATACCGTATTACGTTATATGGGATGACGTTATAACACATTACGTAATATGGGATGACGTTATAACGTATTACGTTATGTGGGACGACGTTATAACGTATTGCGTTATATGGGATGACGTTATAACGTCTTACGTTATATGGGATGATATTATAACGTATTACTTTATATGGGATGACGTTATAACGTAATAGGTTATATGGTATAACGTTATAACGTATTACGTTATATGGTATGACGTTATAACGTCATTGGTTATACGGTATGACGTTATAACGTAATACGTCATATGGTATGACGTTATAACGTATTACATAATATGGGACGACTTTATAACGCATTACGTTATATGGGATTACGTTATAACGTATTACGTTATATGGAATACCGTTATAACGTATTAGGTTATATGGTATGACGCTATAACCTATTACGTTATATGGCATGACGTTATAACGTATTACGTTATATGGTATGACGTTAATACGTAAATAGGTTATATGGTATGACGTTATACCGAATTACGTTATATGGTATGACATTATAACGTAAATAGGTTATATGGTATGACGTTATAACTTAATAGGTTATATCGTATGACGTTATACCGAATTACGTTATATGGTATGACGTTATAACGTAAATAGGTTATATGGTATGACGTTATACCGTATTACGTTATATGGGATGACGTTATAACGCATTACGTAATATGGGATGACGTTATAACGTATTACGTTATGTGGGACGACGTTATAACGTATTGCGTTATATGGGATGACGTTATAACGTACTACGTTATATGGGATGACGTTATAACGTATTACGTTATATGGGATGACGTTATAACGTAATAGGTTATATGGTATGACGTTATAAAGTAAATAGGTTATATGGTATGACGTTATACCGAATTACGTTATATGGCATGACGTTATAACGTAAATAGGTTATATGGTATGACGTTATACCGTATTACGTTATATGGGATGAAGTTATAACGCATTACGTAATATGGGATGACGTTATAACGTATTACGTTATGTGGGACGACGTTATAATGTATTGCGTTATATGGAATACCGTTATAACGTATTAGGTTATATGGTATGACGCTATAACGTATTACGATATATGGCATGACGTTATAACGTAATGCGTTTTATGGTATGACGTTATAACGTCATAGGTTATACGGTATGACGTTATAACGTAACAGGTTATATGGCATGACGCTATAACGTAATACGTTATATGGTATGACGTTATAACGTAAATAGATTATATGGTATGACGTTATACCGTATTACGTTACATGGGATGACGTTATAACGCATTACGTAATATGGGATTACGTTATAACGTATTACGTTATGTGGGACGACGTTATAACGTATTGCGTTATATGGGATGACGTTATAACGTCTTACGTTATATGGGATGATGTTATAACGTATTACGTTATATGGGATGACGTTATAACGTAATAGGTTATATGGTATAACGTTATAACGTATTACGTTATATGGTATGACGTTATAACGTCATAGGTTATACGGTATGACGTTATAACGTAATACGTCATATGGTATGACGTTATAACGTATTACATAATATGGGACGACTTTATAACGCATTACGTTATATGGGATGACGTTATAACGTATTACGTTATATGGAATACCGTTATAACGTATTAGGTTATATGGTATGACGCTATAACCTATTACGTTATATGGCATGACGTTATAACGTATTACGTTATATGGTATGACGTTAATACGTAAATAGGTTATATGGTATGACGTTATACCGAATTACGTTATATGGTATGACATTATAACGTAAATAGGTTATATGGTATGACGTTATAACTTAATAGGTTATATCGTATGACGTTATACCGAATTACGTAATATGGTATGACGTTATAACGTAAATAGGTTATATGGTATGACGTTATACCGTATTACGTTATATGGGATGACGTTATAACGCATTACGTAATATGGGATGACGTTATGACGTATTACGTTATCTGGGACGACGTTATAACGTAATGCGTTATATGGGATGACGTTATAACGTATTACGTTATATGGGATGACGTTATAACGTATTACGTTATATGGCATGACGCTATAACGTAATACGTTATATGGTATGACGTTATAACGTAAATAGATTATATGGAAAGACGTTATACCGTATTACGTTATGTGGGACGACGTTATAACGTATTGCGTCTTATGGGATGACGTTATAACGTATTACGTAATATGGGACGACGTTATAACGCATTACGTTATATGGGATGACGTTATAACGTATTACGTTATATGGAATACCGTTACAACGTATTAGGTTATATGGTATGACGTCATAACGTAATAGGTTATATGGTATGACGTTATAACGTAATACCTTATATGGTATGACGTTATAACGTAAACAGGTTATATGGTATGACGTTATACCGTATTACGTTATATGGGATGACGTTATAGCGCATTACGTAATATGGGATAACGTTATAACGTATTACGTTATGTGGGTCGACGTTATAACGTATTGCGTTATATGGGATAACGTTATAACGTATTACGTTATATGGGAAGACGCTATAACGTATTGCGTTTAATGCTATGACGTTATAACGTATTACGTTATATGGGATGACGTTATAACGTATTACGTAATATGGGATGACGTTATAACGTAATAGGTTATATGGTATAACGTTATAACGTATTAGGTTATATGGTATGACGCTATAACGTAAATAGATTATATGGTATGACGTTATACCGTATTACGTTATATGAGAAGACGTTATAACGTATTGCGTTTAATGCTATGACGTTATAACGTATTACGTTATATGGCATGACGTTATAACGTAATGCGTTATATGGTATGACGTTATAACGTCATAGGTTATACGGTATGACGTTATAACGTAATAGGTTATATGGCATGACGCTATACCGTATTACGTTATATGGGATGACGTTATAACGTCATTGGTTATACGGTATGACGTTATAACGTAATACGTCATATGGTATGACGTTATAACGTATTACATAGTATGGGACGACTTTATAACGCATTACGTTATATGGGATGACGTTATAACGTATTACGTTATATGGAATACCGTTATAACGTATTAGGTTATATGGTATGACGCTATAACCTATTACGTTATATGGCATGACGTTATAACGTATTACGTTATATGGTATGACGTTAATACGTAAATAGATTATATGGTATGACGTTATACCGTATTACGTTATATGGGATGACGTTATAACGCATTACGTAATATGGGATGACGTTATGACGTATTACGTTATCTGGGACGACGTTATAACGTAATGCGTTATATGGGATGACGTTATAACGTATTACGTTATATGGGATGACGTTATAACGTATTACGTTATATGGCATGACGTTATAACGTAATACGTTATATGGTATGACGTTATAACGTAATAGGTTATATGGCATGACGCTATAACGTAATACGTTATATGGTATGACGTTATAACGTAAATAGATTATATGGTAAGACGTTATACCGTATTACGTTATGTGGGACGACGTTATAACGTATTGCGTTATATGGGATGACGTTATAACGTATTACGTAATATGGGACGACGTTATAACGCATTACGTTATATGGGATGACGTTATAACGTATTACGTTATATGGAATACCGTTACAACGTATTAGGTTATATGGTATGACGTCATAACGTAATAGGTTATATGGTATGACGTTATAACGTAATACCTTATATGGTATGACGTTATAACGTAAACAGGTTATATGGTATGACGTTATACCGTATTACGTTATATGGGATGACGTTATAGCGCATTACGTAATATGGGATAACGTTATAACGTATTACGTTATGTGGGTCGACGTTATAACGTATTGCGTTATATGGGATAACGTTATAACGTATTACGTTATATGGGAAGACGTTATAACGTATTGCGTTTGATGCTATGACGTTATAACGTATTACGTTATATGGGATGACGTTATAACGTATTACGTAATGTGGGATGACGTTATAACGTAATAGGTTATATGGTATAACGTTATAACGTATTAGGTTATATGGTATGACGCTATAACGTAAATAGATTATATGGTATGACGTTATACCGTATTACGTTATATGAGAAGACGTTATAACGTATTGCGTTTAATGCTATGACGTTATAACGTATTACGTTATATGGCATGACGTTATAACGTAATGCGTTATATGGTATGACGTTATAACGTCATAGGTTATACGGTATGACGTTATAACGTAATAGGTTATATGGCATGACGCTATAACGTAATACGTTATATGGTATGACGTTATAACGTAAATAGATTATATGGTATGACGTTATACCGTATTACGTTATATGGGATGACGTTATAACGCATTACGTAATATGGGATGACGTTATAACGTATTACGTTATGTGGGACGACGTTATAACGTATTGCGTTATATGGGATGACGTTATAACGTCTTACGTTATATGGGATGATATTATAACGTATTACTTTATATGGGATGACGTTATAACGTAATAGGTTATATGGTATAACGTTATAACGTATTACGTTATATGGTATGACGTTATAACGTCATTGGTTATACGGTATGACGTTATAACGTAATACGTCATATGGTATGACGTTATAACGTATTACATAATATGGGACGACTTTATAACGCATTACGTAATATGGGATTACGTTATAACGTATTACGTTATATGGAATACCGTTATAACGTATTAGGTTATATGGTATGACGCTATAACCTATTACGTTATATGGCATGACGTTATAACGTATTACGTTATATGGTATGACATTAATACGTAAATAGGTTATATGGTATGACGTTATACCGAATTACGTTATATGGTATGACATTATAACGTAAATAGGTTATATGGTATGACGTTATAACTTAATAGGTTATATCGTATGACGTTATACCGAATTACGTTATATGGTATGACGTTATAACGTAAATAGGTTATATGGTATGACGTTATACCGTATTACGTTATATGGGATGACGTTATAACGCATTACGTAATATGGGATGACGTTATAACGTATTACGTTATGTGGGACGACGTTATAACGTATTGCGTTATATGGGATGACGTTATAACGTACTACGTTATATGGGATGACGTTATAACGTATTACGTTATATGGGATGACGTTATAACGTAATAGGTTATATGGTATGACGTTATAAAGTAAATAGGTTATATGGTATGACGTTATACCGAATTACGTTATATGGCATGACGTTATAACGTAAATAGGTTATATGGTATGACGTTATACCGTATTACGTTATATGGGATGAAGTTATAACGCATTACGTAATATGGGATGACGTTATAACGTATTACGTTATGTGGGACGACGTTATAACGTATTGCGTTATATGGAATACCGTTATAACGTATTAGGTTATATGGTATGACGCTATAACGTATTACGATATATGGCATGACGTTATAACGTAATGCGTTTTATGGTATGACGTTATAACGTCATAGGTTATACGGTATGACGTTATAACGTAACAGGTTATATGGCATGACGCTATAACGTAATACGTTATATGGTATGACGTTATAACGTAAATAGATTATATGGTATGACGTTATACCGTATTACGTTACATGGGATGACGTTATAACGCATTACGTAATATGGGATTACGTTATAACGTATTACGTTATGTGGGACGACGTTATAACGTATTGCGTTATATGGGATGACGTTATAACGTCTTACGTTATATGGGATGATGTTATAACGTATTACGTTATATGGGATGACGTTATAACGTAATAGGTTATATGGTATAACGTTATAACGTATTACGTTATATGGTATGACGTTATAACTTCATAGGTTATACGGTATGACGTTATAACGTAATACGTCATATGGTATGACGTTATAACGTATTACATAATATGGGACGACTTTATAACGCATTACGTTATATGGGATGACGTTATAACGTATTACGTTATATGGAATACCGTTATAACGTATTAGGTTATATGGTATGACGCTATAACCTATTACGTTATATGGCATGACGTTATAACGTATTACGTTATATGGTATGACGTTAATACGTAAATAGGTTATATGGTATGACGTTATACCGAATTACGTTATATGGTATGACATTATAACGTAAATAGGTTATATGGTATGACTTTATAACTTAATAGGTTATATCGTATGACGTTATACCGAATTACGTTATATGGTATGACGTTATAACGTAAATAGGTTATATGGTATGACGTTATACCGTATTACGTTATATGGGATGACGTTATAACGCATTACGTAATATGGGATGACGTTATGACGTATTACGTTATCTGGGACGACGTTATAACGTAATGCGTTATATGGGATGACGTTATAACGTATTACGTTATATGGGATGACGTTATAACGTATTACGTTATATGGCATGACGTTATAACGTATTACGTTATATGGCATGACGTTATAACGTAATACGTTATATGGTATGACGTTATAACGTAATAGGTTATATGGCATGACGCTATAACGTAATACGTTATATGGTATGACGTTATAACGTAAATAGATTATATGGTAAGACGTTATACCGTATTACGTTATGTGGGACGACGTTATAACGTATTGCGTTATATGGGATGACGTTATAACGTATTACGTAATATGGGACGACGTTATAACGCATTACGTTATATGGGATGACGTTATAACGTATTACGTTATATGGAATTCCGTTACAACGTATTAGGTTATATGGTATGACGTCATAACGTAATAGGTTATATGGTATGACGTTATAACGTAATACCTTATATGGTATGACGTTATAACGTAAACAGGTTATATGGTATGACGTTATACCGTATTACGTTATATGGGATGACGTTATAGCGCATTACGTAATATGGGATAACGTTATAACGTATTACGTTATGTGGGTCGACGTTATAACGTATTGCGTTATATGGGATAACGTTATAACGTATTACGTTATATGGGAAGACGTTATAACGTATTGCGCTTAATGCTATGACGTTATAACCTATTACGTTATATGGGATGACGTTATAACGTATTACGTAATATGGGATGACGTTATAACGTAATAGGTTATATGGTATAACGTTATAACGTATTAGGTTATATGGTATGACGCTATAACGTAAATAGATTATATGGTATGACGTTATACCGTATTACGTTATATGAGGAGACGTTATAACGTATTGCGTTTAATGCTATGACGTTATAACGTATTACGTTATATGGCATGACGTTATAACGTAATGCGTTATATGGTATGACGTTATAACGTCATAGGTTATACGGTATGACGTTATAACGTAATAGGTTATATGGCATGACGCTATAACGTAATACGTTATATGGTATGACGTTATAACGTAAATAGATTATATGGTATGACGTTATACCGTATTACGTTATATGGGATGACGTTATAACGCATTACGTAATATGGGATGACGTTATAACGTATTACGTTATGTGGGACGACGTTATAACGTATTGCGTTATATGGGATGACGTTATAACGTCTTACGTTATATGGGATGATATTATAACGTATTACTTTATATGGGATGACGTTATAACGTAATAGGTTATATGGTATAACGTTATAACGTATTACGTTATATGGTATGACGTTATAACGTCATTGGTTATACGGTATGACGTTATAACGTAATACGTCATATGGTATGACGTTATAACGTATTACATAATATGGGACGACTTTATAACGCATTACGTTATATGGGATTACGTTATAACGTATTACGTTATATGGAATACCGTTATAACGTATTAGGTTATATGGTATGACGCTATAACCTATTACGTTATATGGCATGACGTTATAACGTATTACGTTATATGGTATGACGTTAATACGTAAATAGGTTATATGGTATGACGTTATACCGAATTACGTTATATGGTATGACATTATAACGTAAATAGGTTATATGGTATGACGTTATAACTTAATAGGTTATATCGTATGACGTTATACCGAATTACGTTATATGGTATGACGTTATAACGTAAATAGGTTATATGGTATGACGTTATACCGTATTACGTTATATGGGATGACGTTATAACGCATTACGTAATATCGGATGACGTTATAACGTATTACGTTATGTGGGACGACGTTATAACGTATTGCGTTATATGGGATGACGTTATAACGTACTACGTTATATGGGATGACGTTATAACGTATTACGTTATATGGGATGACGTTATAACGTAATAGGTTATATGGTATGACGTTATAAAGTAAATAGGTTATATGGTATGACGTTATACCGAATTACGTTATATGGCATGACGTTATAACGTCATAGGTTATACGGTATGACGTTATAACGTAACAGGTTATATGGCATGACGCTATAACGTAATACGTTATATGGTATGACGTTATAACGTAAATAGATTATATGGTATGACGTTATACCGTATTACGTTACATGGGATGACGTTATAACGCATTACGTAATATGGGATTACGTTATAACGTATTACGTTATGTGGGACGACGTTATAACGTATTGCGTTATATGGGATGACGTTATAACGTCTTACGTTATATGGGATGATGTTATAACGTATTACGTTATATGGGATGACGTTATAACGTAATAGGTTATATGGTATAACGTTATAACGTATTACGTTATATGGTATGACGTTATAACGTCATAGGTTATACGGTATGACGTTATAACGTAATACGTCATATGGTATGACGTTATAACGTATTACATAATATGGGACGACGTTATAACGCATTACGTTATATGGGATGACGTTATAACGTATTACGTTATATGGAATACCGTTATAACGTATTAGGTTATATGGTATGACGCTATAACGTATTACGTTATATGGCATGACGTTATAACGTATTACGTTATATGGTATGACGTTAATACGTAAATAGGTTATATGGTATGACGTTATACCGAATTACGTTATATGGTATGACATTGTAACGTAAATAGGTTATATGGTATGACGTTATAGCGTATTACGTTATATGGGACGACGTTATAACGTATTGCGTTATATGGTATGACGTTATAACGTATTACGTTATATGGGATGACGTTATAACGTATTACGTAATATGGGATGACGTTATAACGTAATAGGTTATATGGTATAACGTTATAACGTATTACGTTATATGGTATGACGTCATAACGTAATAGGTTATATGGTATGACGTTATAACGTAATACCTTATATGGTATGACGTTATAACGTAAATAGGTTATATGGTATGACGTTATACCGTATTACGTTATATGGGATGACGTTATAACGCGTTACGTAATATGGGATGACGTTATAACGTGATAGGTTATATGGTATGACGTTATACCGTATTACGTTATATGGGATGACGTTATAACGTATTACGTAATATTGGCTGACGTTATAACATAGTACGTTATATGGGCTGACGTTATAACGTATTGCGTTATATGGTATGACGTTATAACGTATTACGTTATATGGGATGACGTTATAACGTATTACTTTATATGGGATGACGTTATAACTTAATAGGTTATATCGCATGACGTTATACCGAATTACGTTATATGGTATGACGTGATAACGTAATGCGTTATATGGTATGACGTTATAACGTCATAGGTTATACGGTATGACGTTATAACGTAATAGGTTATATGGCATGACGCTATAACGTAATACGTTATATGGTATGACGTTATAACGTAAATAGATTATATGGTATGACGTTATACCGTATTACGTTATATGGGATGACGTTCTAACGCACTACGTAATATGGGATGACGTTATAACGTATTACGTTATGTGGGACGACGTTATAACGTATTGCGTTATATGGTATGACGTTATAACGTCATAGGTTATACGGTATGACGTTATAACGTAATACGTCATATGGTATGACGTTATAACGTATTACATAATATGGGACGACTTTATAACGCATTACGTTATATGGGATGACGTTATAACGTATTACGTTATATGGAATACCGTTATAACGTATTAGGTTATATGGTATGACGCTATAACGTATTACGTTATATGGCATGACGTTATAACGTATTACGTTATATGGTATGACGTTATACCGAATTACGTTATATGGTATGACATTATAACGTAAATAGGTTATATGGTATGACGTTATAGCGTATTACGTTATATGGGACGACGTTATAACGTATTGCGTTATATGGTATGACGTTATAACGTATTACGTTATATGGGATGACGTTATAACGTATTACGTAATATGGGATGACGTTATAACGTAATAGGTTATATGGTATAACGTTATAACGTATTACGTTATATGGTATGACGTCATAAAGTAATAGGTTATATGGTATGACGTTATAACGTAATAACTTATATGGTATGACGTTATACCGTATCACGTTATATGGGATGACGTTATAACGCATTACGTAATATGGGATGACGTTATAACGTAATAGGTTATATGGTATGACGTTATACCGTATTACGTTATATGGGATGACGTTATAACGTATTACGTAATATGGGGTGACGTTATAACATATTACGTTATATGGGCTGACGTTATAACGTAATAGGTTATATGGTATAAAATTATAACTTATTACGTCGTATAGTGTGACGTTCTAACATAATATTTTATATGGTATGACGGTATAACGTAATACGTTATATGGGATGACGTTATAACGTATTACGTTATATGGGATGACGTTATAACGTTTTACGTAATATGGGATTACGTTATAACGTATTACGTTATGTGGGACGACGTTATAACGTATTGCGTTATATGGGATGACGTTATAACGTCTTACGTTATATGGGATGATGTTATAACGTATTACGTTATATGGGATGACGTTATAACGTAATAGGTTATATGGTATAACGTTATAACGTATTACGTTATATGGTATGACGTTATAACGTCATAGGTTATACGGTATGACGTTATAACGTAATACGTCATATGGTATGACGTTATAACGTATTACATAATATGGGACGACGTTATAACGCATTACGTTATATGGGATGACGTTATAACGTATTACGTTATATGGAATACCGTTATAACGTATTAGGTTATATGGTATGACGCTATAACGTATTACGTTATATGGTATGACGTTATAACGTAAATAGATTATATGGTATGACGTTATACCGTATTACGTTATATGGGATGACGTTATAACGCACTACGTAATATGGGATGACGTTATAACGTATTACGTTATGTGGGACGACGTTATAACGTATTGCGTTATATGGTATGACGTTATAACGTCATAGGTTATACGGTATGACGTTATAACGTAATACGTCATATGGTATGACGTTATAACGTATTACATAATATGGGACGACTTTATAACGCATTACGTTATATGGGATGACGTTATAACGTATTACGTTATATGGAATACCGTTATAACGTATTAGGTTATATGGTATGACGCTATAACGTATTACGTTATATGGCATGACGTTATAACGTATTACGTTATATGGTATGACGTTATACCGAATTACGTTATATGGTATGACATTATAACGTAAATAGGTTATATGGTATGACGTTATAGCGTATTACGTTATATGGGACGACGTTATAACGTATTGCGTTATATGGTATGACGTTATAACGTATTACGTTATATGGGATGACGTTATAACGTATTACGTAATATGTTATGACGTTATAACGTAATAGGTTATATGGTATGACGTTATACCGTATTACGTTATATGGGATGACGTTATAACGTATTACGTAATATGGGGTGACGTTATAACATATTACGTTATATGGGCTGACGTTATAACGTAATAGGTTATATGGTATAAAATTATAACTTATTACGTCGTATAGTGTGACGTTCTAACATAATATTTTATATGGTATGACGGTATAACGTAATACGTTATATGGGATGACGTTATAACGTATTACGTTATATGGGATGACGTTATAACGTTTTACGTTATATGGTATGACGTTATAACGTATTACGTTATGTGGTTCGACGTTATAACGTATTGCGTTATATGTGATGACGTTATAACGTACTACGTTATATGGGATGACGTTATAACGTATTACGTTATATGGAATGACGTTATAACGTAATAGGTTATATGGTATGACGTTATAAAGTAAATAGGTTATATGGTATGACGTTATACCGAATTACGTTATATGGTATGACGTTATAACGTAAATAGTTTATATGGTATGTCGTTATACCGTATTACGTTATATGGGATGACGTTATAACGCATTACGTAATATGGGATGACGTTATAACGTATTACGTTATGTGGGACGACGTTATAACGTATTTCGTTATATGGGATGACGTTATAACATATTGCGTTATATGGGATGACGCTATAACGTATTACGTTATATGGCATGACGTTATTACGTAATACGTTATGTGGTATGACGTTATAACGTTATTAGGTTATATGGTATGTCGTTATACCGAATTACGTTATATGGTATGACGTTATAACGTAAATAGGTTATATGGTATGACGTTATACCGTATTACGTTATATGGGATGACGTTATAACGCATTACGTAATATGGGATTACGTTATAACGGATTACGTTATATGGGACGACGTTATAACTTATTGCGTTATATGGGATAATGTTATAACGTATTACGTTATATGGGATGACGTTATAACGTATTACGTTATATGGTATGACGTTATAACGTATTACGTTATGTGGTTCGACGTTATAACGTATTACGTTATATGGGATGACGTTATAACGTATTACGTTATATGGTATGACGTTATAACGTATTACGTTATGTGGTTCGACGTTATAACGTATTACGTTATATGGGATGACGTTATAACGTATTACGTAATATGGGGTGACGTTATAACATAGTACGTTATATGGGCTGACGTTATAACGTATTGCGTTATATGGGATGACGTTATAACGTATTACGTTATATGGGAAGACGTTATAACGTATTGCGTTATATGGTATGACGTTATAACGTATTACGTTATATGGGATGACATTATAACGTATTACGTAATATGGGATGACGTTATAACGTAATAGGTTATACGGTATAACGTTATAACGTATTACGCTGTATGGTATGACGTTATAACGTAATAGGTTATATGGTATGACGTTATAACGTAATACGTTATATGGTATGACGTTATAACGTAATACGTTATATGGTATGACGGTATAACGTAAATAGATTATATGGTAAGACGTTATACCGTATTACGTTATGTGGGAAGACGTTATAACGTATTGCGTTATATGGTATGACGTTATAACGTATTACGTTATATGGGATGACGTTATAACGTATTACGTTATCTGGGACGACGTTATAACGTAATGCGTTATATGGGATGACGTTATAACGTATTACGTTATATGGGATGACGTTATAACGTATTACGTTATATGGCATGACGTTATAACGTAATACGTTATATGGTATGACGTTATAACGTAATAGGTTATATGGCATGACGCTATAACGTAATACGTTATATGGTATGACGGTATAACGTAAATAGATTATATGGTAAGACGTTATACCGTATTACGTTATGTGGGACGACGATATAACGTATTGCGTTATATGGGATGACGTTATAACGTATTACGTTATGTGGGACGACGTTATAACGTATTGCGTTATACGGGATGATGTTATAACGTATTACGTTATATGGGATGACGTTATAACGTAATAGGTTATATGGCATGAGGCTATAACGTAATACGTTATATGGTATGACGTTAAAACGTAAATAGATTATATGGTAAGACGTTATACCGTATTACGTTATGTGGGACGACGTTATAACGTATTGCGTTATACGGGATGATGTTATAACGTATTACGTTATATGGCATGACGTTATAACGTAATACGTTATATGGTATGACGTTAATACGTAAATAGGTTATATGGTATGACGTTATACCGAATTACGTTATATGGTATGACATTTTAACGTAAATAGGTTATATGGGATGACGTTATACCGTATTACGTTATATGGGATGACGTTATAACGTATTACGTTATATGGGATGACGTTATAATTATTACGTTATATGGGATGACGTTATAACGTAATAGGTTATATGGTATGACGTTATAACATAATAGGTTATATCGTATGACGTTATACCGAATTACGTTATATGGTATGACGTTATAACGTAAATAGGTTATATGGTATGACGTTATACCGTATTACGTTATATGGGATGACGTTATAACGCATTACGTAATATGGGATGACGTTATAACGTATTACGTTATGTGGGACGACGTTATAACGTATTGCGTTATATGGGATGACGTTATAACGTACTACGTTATATGGGATGACGTTATAACGTATTACGTTATATGGGATGACGTTATAACGTAATAGGTTATATGGTATGACGTTATAAAGTAAATAGGTTATATGGTATGACGTTATACCGAACTACGTTATATGGTATGACGTTATAACGTAAATAGGTTATATGGTATGACGTTATACCGTATTACGTTATATGGGATGACGTTATAACGCATTCCGTAATATGGGATGACGTTATAACGTATTATGTTATGTGGGACGACGTTATAACGTATTGCGTTATACGGGATGATGTTATAACGTATTACGTTATATGGGATGACGTTGTAACGTAATAGGTTATATGGTATAACGTTATAACGTATTACGTTGTATGGTATGACGTTATAACGTAATAGGTTATATGGTATGACGTTATAACGTAATACGTTATATGGTATGACGTTATAACGTAAATAGGTTATATGGTATGACGTTATACCGTATTACGTTATATGGTATGACGTTATAACGTCATAGGTTATACGGTATGACGTTATTACGTAATACGTCATATGGTATGACGTTATAACGTATTACGTAATATGGGACGACGTTATAACGCATTACGTTATGTGGGATGACGTTATAACGTATTACGTTATATGGAATACCGTTATAACGTATTAGGTTATATGGTATGACGCTATAACGTATTACGATATATGGCATGACGTTATAACGTAATGCGTTATATGGTATCACGTTATAACGTCATAGGTTATACGGTATGACGTTATAACGTAATAGGTTATATGGCATGACGCTATAACGTAATACGTTATATGGTATGACGTTATAACGTAAATAGATTATATGGTATGACGTTATACCGTATTACGTTACATGGGATGACGTTATAACGCATTACGTAATATTGGATCACGTTATAACGTATTACGTTATGTGGGACGACGTTATAACGTATTGCGTTATATGGGATGACGTTATAACGTCTTACGTTATATGGGATGATGTTATAACGTATTACGTTATATGGGATGACGTTATAACGTAATAGGTTATATGGTATAACGTTATAACGTATTACGTTATATGGTATGACGTTATAACGTCATAGGTTATACGGTATGACGTTATAACGTAATACGTCATATGGTATGACGTTATAACGTATTACATAATATGGGACGACGTTATAACGCATTACGTTATACGGGATGACGTTATAACGTATTATGTTATATGGAATACCGTTATAACGCATTAGGTTATATGGAATGACGCTATAACGTATTACGTTATATGGCATGACGTTATAACGTATTACGTTATATGGTATGACGTTAATACGTAAATAGGTTATATGGTATGACGTTATACCGAATTACGTTATATGGTATGACATTATAACGTAAATAGGTTATATGGTATGACGTTATAACGTATTACATAATATGGGACGACTTTATAACGCATTACGTTATATGGGATGACGTTATAACGTATTACGTTATATGGAATACCGTTATAACGTATTAGGTTATATGGTATGACGCTATAACGTATTACGTTGTATGGGATGACGTTATAACGTATTATGTTATATGGGAAGACGTTATAACGTATTGCGTTATACGGTATGACGTTATAACGTAATAGGTTATATGGCATGACGCTATAACGTAATACGTTATATGGTATAACGTTATAACGTAAATAGATTATATGGTATAACGTTATAACGTAAATAGATTATATGGTATGACGTTATACCGTATTACGTTATATGGGATGACGTTATAACGTATTACGTAATATGGGGTGACGTTATAACATAGTACGTTATATGGGCTGACGTTATAACGTATTGCGTTATATGGGATGACGTTATAACGTATTACGTAATATGGGATGACGTTATAACGTATTACGTTATATGGAATACCGTTATAACGTATTAGGTTATATGGTATGACGCTATAACGTATTACGTTATATGGCATGACGTTATAACGTATTACGTTATATGGTATGACGTTATACCGAATTACGTTATATGGTATGACATTATAACGTAAATAGGTTATATGGTATGACGTTATAGCGTATTACGTTATATGGGACGACGTTATAACGTATTGCGTTATATGGTATGACGTTATAACGTATTACGTTATATGGGATGACGTTATAACGTATTACGTTATATGGGATGACGTTATAACGTATTACGTAATATGGGATGACGTTATAACGTATTACGTTATATGGGATGACGTTATAACGTTTTACGTTATATGGTATGACGTTATAACGTATTACGTTATGTGGTTCGACGTTATAACGTATTGCGTTATATGTGATGACGTTATAACGTACTACGTTATATGGGAAGACGTTATAACGTCATAGGTTATAGGGTATGACGTTATAACGTAATAGGTTATATGGCATGACGCTATAACGTAATACGTTATATGGTATGACGTTATAACGTAAATAGATTATATGGTATGACGTTATACCGTATTACGTTACATGGGATGACGTTATAACGCATTACGTAATATTGGATCACGTTATAACGTATTACGTTATGTGGGACGACGTTATAACGTATTGCGTTATATGGGATGACGTTATAACGTCTTACGTTATATGGGATGATGTTATAACGTATTACGTTATATGGGATGACGTTATAACGTAATAGGTTATATGGTATAACGTTATAACGTATTACGTTATATGGTATGACGTTATAACGTCATAGGTTATACGGTATGACGTTATAACGTAATACGTCATATGGTATGACGTTATAACGTATTACATAATATGGGACGACGTTATAACGCATTACGTTATACGGGATGACGTTATAACGTATTATGTTATATGGAATACCGTTATAACGCATTACGTTATATGGTATGACGCTATAACGTATTACGTTATATGGCATGACGTTATAACGTATTACGTTATATGGTATGACGTTAATACGTAAATAGGTTATATGGTATGACGTTATACCGAATTACGTTATATGGTATGACATTATAACGTAAATAGGTTATATGGTATGACGTTATAACGTATTACATAATATGGGACGACTTTATAACGCATTACGTTATATGGGATGACGTTATAACGTATTACGTTATATGGAATACCGTTATAACGTATTAGGTTATATGGTATGACGCTATAACGTATTACGTTGTATGGGATGACGTTATAACGTATTATGTTATATGGGAAGACGTTATAACGTATTACGTTATCTGGGACGACGTTATAACGTAATGCGTTATATGGGATGACGTTATAACGTATTACGTTATATGGGATGACGTTATAACGTATTACGTTATATGGCATGACGTTATAACGTAATACGTTATATGGTATGACGTTATAACGTAATAGGTTATATGGCATGACGCTATAACGTAATACGTTATATGGTATGACGGTATAACGTAAATAGATTATATGGTAAGACGTTATACCGTATTACGTTATGTGGGACGACGATATAACGTATTGCGTTATATGGGATGACGTTATAACGTATTACGTTATGTGGGACGACGTTATAACGTATTGCGTTATACGGGATGATGTTATAACGTATTACGTTATATGGGATGACGTTATAACGTAATAGGTTATATGGCATGAGGCTATAACGTAATACGTTATATGGTATGACGTTAAAACGTAAATAGATTATATGGTAAGACGTTATACCGTATTACGTTATGTGGGACGACGTTATAACGTATTGCGTTATACGGGATGATGTTATAACGTATTACGTTATATGGCATGACGTTATAACGTAATACGTTATATGGTATGACGTTAATACGTAAATAGGTTATATGGTATGACGTTATACCGAATTACGTTATATGGTATGACATTTTAACGTAAATAGGTTATATGGGATGACGTTATACCGTATTACGTTATATGGGATGACGTTATAACGTATTACGTTATATGGGATGACGTTATAATTATTACGTTATATGGGATGACGTTATAACGTAATAGGTTATATGGTATGACGTTATAACATAATAGGTTATATCGTATGACGTTATACCGAATTACGTTATATGGTATGACGTTATAACGTAAATAGGTTATATGGTATGACGTTATACCGTATTACGTTATATGGGATGACGTTATAACGCATTACGTAATATGGGATGACGTTATAACGTATTACGTTATGTGGGACGACGTTATAACGTATTGCGTTATATGGGATGACGTTATAACGTACTACGTTATATGGGATGACGTTATAACGTATTACGTTATATGGGATGACGTTATAACGTAATAGGTTATATGGTATGACGTTATAAAGTAAATAGGTTATATGGTATGACGTTATACCGAACTACGTTATATGGTATGACGTTATAACGTAAATAGGTTATATGGTATGACGTTATACCGTATTACGTTATATGGGATGACGTTATAACGCATTCCGTAATATGGGATGACGTTATAACGTATTATGTTATGTGGGACGACGTTATAACGTATTGCGTTATACGGGATGATGTTATAACGTATTACGTTATATGGGATGACGTTGTAACGTAATAGGTTATATGGTATAACGTTATAACGTATTACGTTGTATGGTATGACGTTATAACGTAATAGGTTATATGGTATGACGTTATAACGTAATACGTTATATGGTATGACGTTATAACGTAAATAGGTTATATGGTATGACGTTATACCGTATTACGTTATATGGTATGACGTTATAACGTCATAGGTTATACGGTATGACGTTATTACGTAATACGTCATATGGTATGACGTTATAACGTATTACGTAATATGGGACGACGTTATAACGCATTACGTTATGTGGGATGACGTTATAACGTATTACGTTATATGGAATACCGTTATAACGTATTAGGTTATATGGTATGACGCTATAACGTATTACGATATATGGCATGACGTTATAACGTAATGCGTTATATGGTATCACGTTATAACGTCATAGGTTATACGGTATGACGTTATAACGTAATAGGTTATATGGCATGACGCTATAACGTAATACGTTATATGGTATGACGTTATAACGTAAATAGATTATATGGTATGACGTTATACCGTATTACGTTACATGGGATGACGTTATAACGCATTACGTAATATTGGATCACGTTATAACGTATTACGTTATGTGGGACGACGTTATAACGTATTGCGTTATATGGGATGACGTTATAACGTCTTACGTTATATGGGATGATGTTATAACGTATTACGTTATATGGGATGACGTTATAACGTAATAGGTTATATGGTATAACGTTATAACGTATTACGTTATATGGTATGACGTTATAACGTCATAGGTTATACGGTATGACGTTATAACGTAATACGTCATATGGTATGACGTTATAACGTATTACATAATATGGGACGACGTTATAACGCATTACGTTATACGGGATGACGTTATAACGTATTATGTTATATGGAATACCGTTATAACGCATTAGGTTATATGGAATGACGCTATAACGTATTACGTTATATGGCATGACGTTATAACGTATTACGTTATATGGTATGACGTTAATACGTAAATAGGTTATATGGTATGACGTTATACCGAATTACGTTATATGGTATGACATTATAACGTAAATAGGTTATATGGTATGACGTTATAACGTATTACATAATATGGGACGACTTTATAACGCATTACGTTATATGGGATGACGTTATAACGTATTACGTTATATGGAATACCGTTATAACGTATTAGGTTATATGGTATGACGCTATAACGTATTACGTTGTATGGGATGACGTTATAACGTATTATGTTATATGGGAAGACGTTATAACGTATTGCGTTATACGGTATGACGTTATAACGTAATAGGTTATATGGCATGACGCTATAACGTAATACGTTATATGGTATAACGTTATAACGTAAATAGATTATATGGTATAACGTTATAACGTAAATAGATTATATGGTATGACGTTATACCGTATTACGTTATATGGGATGACGTTATAACGTATTACGTAATATGGGGTGACGTTATAACATAGTACGTTATATGGGCTGACGTTATAACGTATTGCGTTATATGGGATGACGTTATAACGTATTACGTAATATGGGATGACGTTATAACGTATTACGTTATATGGAATACCGTTATAACGTATTAGGTTATATGGTATGACGCTATAACGTATTACGTTATATGGCATGACGTTATAACGTATTACGTTATATGGTATGACGTTATACCGAATTACGTTATATGGTATGACATTATAACGTAAATAGGTTATATGGTATGACGTTATAGCGTATTACGTTATATGGGACGACGTTATAACGTATTGCGTTATATGGTATGACGTTATAACGTATTACGTTATATGGGATGACGTTATAACGTATTACGTTATATGGGATGACGTTATAACGTATTACGTAATATGGGATGACGTTATAACGTATTACGTTATATGGGATGACGTTATAACGTTTTACGTTATATGGTATGACGTTATAACGTATTACGTTATGTGGTTCGACGTTATAACGTATTGCGTTATATGTGATGACGTTATAACGTACTACGTTATATGGGAAGACGTTATAACGTCATAGGTTATAGGGTATGACGTTATAACGTAATAGGTTATATGGCATGACGCTATAACGTAATACGTTATATGGTATGACGTTATAACGTAAATAGATTATATGGTATGACGTTATACCGTATTACGTTACATGGGATGACGTTATAACGCATTACGTAATATTGGATCACGTTATAACGTATTACGTTATGTGGGACGACGTTATAACGTATTGCGTTATATGGGATGACGTTATAACGTCTTACGTTATATGGGATGATGTTATAACGTATTACGTTATATGGGATGACGTTATAACGTAATAGGTTATATGGTATAACGTTATAACGTATTACGTTATATGGTATGACGTTATAACGTCATAGGTTATACGGTATGACGTTATAACGTAATACGTCATATGGTATGACGTTATAACGTATTACATAATATGGGACGACGTTATAACGCATTACGTTATACGGGATGACGTTATAACGTATTATGTTATATGGAATACCGTTATAACGCATTACGTTATATGGTATGACGCTATAACGTATTACGTTATATGGCATGACGTTATAACGTATTACGTTATATGGTATGACGTTAATACGTAAATAGGTTATATGGTATGACGTTATACCGAATTACGTTATATGGTATGACATTATAACGTAAATAGGTTATATGGTATGACGTTATAACGTATTACATAATATGGGACGACTTTATAACGCATTACGTTATATGGGATGACGTTATAACGTATTACGTTATATGGAATACCGTTATAACGTATTAGGTTATATGGTATGACGCTATAACGTATTACGTTGTATGGGATGACGTTATAACGTATTATGTTATATGGGAAGACGTTATAACGTATTGCGTTATACGGTATGACGTTATAACGTAATAGGTTATATGGCATGACGCTATAACGTAATACGTTATATGGTATAACGTTATAACGTAAATAGATTATATGGTATAACGTTATAACGTAAATAGATTATATGGTATGACGTTATACCGTATTACGTTATATGGGATGACGTTATAACGTATTACGTAATATGGGGTGACGTTATAACATAGTACGTTATATGGGCTGACGTTATAACGTATTGCGTTATATGGGATGACGTTATAACGTATTACGTAATATGGGATGACGTTATAACGTATTACGTTATCTGGGACGACGTTATAACGTAATGCGTTATATGGGATGACGTTATAACGTATTACGTTATATGGAATACCGTTATAACGTATTAGGTTATATGGTATGACGCTATAACGTATTACGTTATATGGAATGACGTTATAACGTATTACGTTATATGGTATGACGTTATACCGAATTACGTTATATGGTATGACATTATAACGTAAATAGGTTATATGGTATGACGTTATAGCGTATTACGTTATATGGGACGACGTTATAACGTATTGCGTTATATGGTATGACGTTATAACGTATTACGTTATATGGGATGACGTTATAACGTATTACGTTATATGGGATGACGTTATAACGTATTACGTAATATGGGATGACGTTATAACGTATTACGTTATATGGGATGACGTTATAACGTTTTACGTTATATGGTATGACGTTATAACGTATTACGTTATGTGGTTCGACGTTATAACGTATTGCGTTATATGTGATGACGTTATAACGTACTACGTTATATGGGATGACGTTATAACGTATTACGTTATATGGGATGACGTTATAACGTAATAGGTTATATGGTATGACGTTATAAAGTAAATAGGTTATATGGTATGACGTTATACCGAATTACGTTATATGGTATGACGTTATAACGTAAATAGTTTATATGGTATGACGTTATACCGTATTACGTTATATGGGATGACGTTATAACGCATTACGTAATATGGGATGACGTTATAACGTATTACGTTATGTGGGACGACGTTATAACGTATTGCGTTATATGGGATGACGTTATAACATATTGCGTTATATGGGATGACGCTATAACGTATTACGTTATATGGCATGACGTTATTACGTAATACGTTATGTGGTATGACGTTATAACGTTAATAGGTTATATGGTATGTCGTTATACCGAATTACGTTATATGGTATGACGTTATAACGTAAATAGGTTATATGGTATGACGTTATACCGTATTACATTATATGGGATGACGTTATAACGCATTACGTAATATGGGATTACGTTATAACGGATTACGTTATATGGGACGACGTTATAACTTATTGCGTTATATGGGATGACGTTATAACGTATTACGTTATATGGGATGACGTTATAACGTATTACGTTATATGGTATGACGTTATAACGTATTACGTTATGTGGTTCGACGTTATAACGTATTACGTTATATGGGATGACGTTATAACGTATTACGTAATATGGGGTGACGTTATAACATAGTACGTTATATGGGCTGACGTTATAACGTATTGCGTTATATGGGATGACGTTATAACGTATTACGTTATATGGGAAGACGTTATAACGTATTGCGTTATATGGTATGACGTTATAACGTATTACGTTATATGGGATGACATTATAACGTATTACGTAATATGGGATGACGTTATAACGTAATAGGTTATACGGTATAATGTTATAACGTATTACGCTGTATGGTATGACGTTATAACGTAATAGGTTATATGGTATGACGTTATAACGTAATACGTTATATGGTGTGACGTTATAACGTAAATAGGTTATATGGTATGACGTTATACCGTATTACGTTATATGGGATGACGTTATAACGCATTACGTTATATGGCATGACGTTATAACGTAATACGTTATATGGTATGACGTTATAACGTAATAGGTTATATGGCATGACGCTATAACGTAATACGTTATATGGTATGACGTTATAACGTAAATAGATTATATGGTAAGACGTTATACCGTATTACGTTATGTGGGACGACGAAATACTTATTACGTTATATGGGATGACGTTATAACGTATTACGTAATATGGGAAGACGTTATAACGCATTACGTTATATGGGATGACGTTATAACGTATTACGTTATATGGAATACCGTTACAACGTATTAGGTTATATGGTATGACGCTATAACGTATTACGTTATATGGCATGACGTTATAACGTCATAGGTTATACGGTATGACGTTATTACGTAATACGTCATATGGTATGACGTTATAACGTATTACGTAATATGGGACGACGTTATAACGCATTACGTTATGTGGGATGACGTTATAACGTATTACGTTATATGGAATACCGTTATAACGTATTAGGTTATATGGTATGACGCTATAACGTATTACGATATATGGCATGACGTTATAACGTAATGCGTTATATGGTATGACGTTATAACGTCATAGGTTATACGGTATGACGTTATAACGTAATAGGTTATATGGCATGACGCTATAACGTAATACGTTATATGGTATGACGTTATAACGTAAATAGATTATATGGTATGACGTTATACCGTATTACGTTACATGGGATGACGTTATAACGCATTACGTAATATTGGATCACGTTATAACGTATTACGTTATGTGGGACGACGTTATAACGTATTGCGTTATATGGGATGACGTTATAACGTCTTACGTTATATGGGATGATGTTATAACGTATTACGTTATATGGGATGACGTTATAACGTAATAGGTTATATGGTATAACGTTATAACGTATTACGTTATATGGTATGACGTTATAACGTCATAGGTTATACGGTATGACGTTATAACGTAATACGTCATATGGTATGACGTTATAACGCATTCCGTAATATGGGATGACGTTATAACGTATTACGTTATGTGGAACGACGTTATAACGTATTGCGTTATACGGGATGATGTTATAACGTATTACGTTATATGGGATGACGTTGTAACGTAATAGGTTATATGGTATAACGTTATAACGTATTACGTTGTATGGTATGACGTTATAACGTAATAGGTTATATGGTATGACGTTATAACGTAATACGTTATATGGTATGACGTTATAACGTAAATAGGTTATATGGTATGACGTTATACCGTATTACGTTATATGGTATGACGTTATAACGTCATAGGTTATACGGTATGACGTTATTACGTAATACGTCATATGGTATGACGTTATAACGTATTACGTAATATGGGACGACGTTATAACGCATTACGTTATGTGGGATGACGTTTTAACGTATTACGTTATATGGAATACCGTTATAACGTATTAGGTTATATGGTATGACGCTATAACGTATTACGATATATGGCATGACGTTATAACGTAATGCGTTATATGGTATGACGTTATAACGTCATAGGTTATACGGTATGACGTTATAACGTAATAGGTTATATGGCATGACGCTATAACGTAATACGTTATATGGTATGACGTTATAACGTAAATAGATTATATGGTATGACGTTATACCGTATTACGTTACATGGGATGACGTTATAACGCATTACGTAATATTGGATCACGTTATAACGTATTACGTTATGTGGGACGACGTTATAACGTATTGCGTTATATGGGATGACGTTATAACGTCTTACGTTATATGGGATGATGTTATAACGTATTACGTTATATGGGATGACGTTATAACGTAATAGGTTATATGGTATAACGTTATAACGTATTACGTTATATGGTATGACGTTATAACGTCATAGGTTATACGGTATGACGTTATAACGTAATACGTCATATGGTATGACGTTATAACGCATTCCGTAATATGGGATGACGTTATAACGTATTACGTTATGTGGGACGACGTTATAACGTATTGCGTTATACGGGATGATGTTATAACGTATTACGTTATATGGGATGACGTTGTAACGTAATAGGTTATATGGTATAACGTTATAACGTATTACGTTGTATGGTATGACGTTATAACGTAATAGGTTATATGGTATGACGTTATAACGTAATACGTTATATGGTATGACGTTATAACGTAAATAGGTTATATGGTATGACGTTATACCGTATTACGTTATATGGTATGACGTTATAACGTCATAGGTTATACGGTATGACGTTATTACGTAATACTTCATATGGTATGACGTTATAACGTATTACGTAATATGGGACGACGTTATAACGCATTACGTTATGTGGGATGACGTTTTAACGTATTACGTTATATGGAATACCGTTATAACGTATTAGGTTATATGGTATGACGCTATAACGTATTACGATATATGGCATGACGTTATAACGTAATGCGTTATATGGTATGACGTTATAACGTCATAGGTTATACGGTATGACGTTATAACGTAATAGGTTATATGGCATGACGCTATAACGTAATACGTTATATGGTATGACGTTATAACGTAAATAGATTATATGGTATGACGTTATACCGTATTACGTTACATGGGATGACGTTATAACGCATTACGTAATATGGGATCACGTTATAACGTATTACGTTATGTGGGACGACGTTATAACGTATTGCGTTATATGGGATGACGTTATAACGCATTACGTTATATGGGATGACGTTATAACGTATTATGTTATATGGAATACCGTTATAACGTATTAGGTTATATGGTATGACGCTATAACGTATTACGTTATATGGCATGACGTTATAACGTATTACGTTATATGGTATGACGTTAATACGTAAATAGGTTATATGGTATGACGTTATACCGAATTACGTTATATGGTATGACATTATAACGTAAATAGGTTATATGGTATGACGTTATAGCGTATTACGTTATATGGGATGACGTTATAACGTATTACGTTATATGGTATGACGTTATAACGTATTACGTTATGTGGTTCGACGTTATAACGTATTACGTTATATGGGATGACGTTATAACGTATTACGTTATATGGTATGACGTTATAACGTATTACGTTATGTGGTTCGACGTTATAACGTATTACGTTATATGGGATGACGTTATAACGTATTACGTTATATGGGAAGACGTTATAACGTATTGCGTTATATGGTATGACGTTATAACGTATTACGTTATATGGGATGACATTATAACGTATTACGTAATATGGGATGACGTTATAACGTAATAGGTTATACGGTATAACGTTATAACGTATTACGCTGTATGGTATGACGTTATAACGTAATAGGTTATATGGTATGACGTTATAACGTAATACGTTATATGGTGTGACGTTATAACGTAAATAGGTTATATGGTATGACGTTATACCGTATTACGTTATATGGGATGACGTTATAACGCATTACGTAATATGGGATGACGTTATAACGTATTACGTTATCTGGGACGACGTTATAACGTAATGCGTTATATGGGATGACGTTATAACGTATTACGTTATATGGGATGACGTTATAACGTATTACGTTATATGGCATGACGTTATAACGTAATACGTTATATGGTATGACGTTATAACGTAATAGGTTATATGGCATGACGCTATAACGTAATACGTTATATGGTATGACGTTATAACGTAAATAGATTATATGGTAAGACGTTATACCGTATTACGTTATGTGGGACGACGATATAACGTATTGCGTTATATGGGATGAAGTTATAACGTATTACGTTATGTGGGACGACGTTATAACGTATTGCGTTATACGGGATGATGTTATAACGTATTACGTTATATGGGATGACGTTATAACGTAATAGGTTATATGGCATGACGCTATAACGTAATACGTTATATGGTATGACGTTATAACGTAAATAGATTATATGGTAAGACGTTATACCGTATTACGTTATGTGGGACGACGATATAACGTATTGCGTTATATGGGATGACGTTATAATGTAATGCGTTATATGGGATGACGTTATAACGTATTACGTTATATGGGAAGACGTTATAACGCATTACGTTATATGGGATAACGTTATAACGTATTACGTTATATGGAATACCGTTACAACGTATTAGGTTATATGGTATGACGCTATAACGTATTACGTTATATGGCATGACGTTATAACGTAATACGTTATATGGTGTGACGTTAATACGTAAATAGGTTATATGGTATGACGTTATACCGAATTACGTTATATGGTATGACATTTTAACGTAAATAGGTTATATGGTATGACGCTATAACGTATTACGATATATGGCATGACGTTATAACGTAATGCGTTATATGGTATGACGTTATAACGTCATAGGTTATACGGTATGGCGTTATAACGTAATAGGTTATATGGCATGACGCTATAACGTAATACGTTATATGGTATGACGTTATAACGTCATAGGTTATACGGTATGACGTTATAACGTAATACGTCATATGGTATGACGTTATAACGTATTACATAATATGGGACGACGTTATAACGCATTACGTTATATGGGATGACGTTATAACGTATTATGTTATATGGAATACCGTTATAACGTATTAGGTTATATGGTATGACGCTATAACGTATTACGTTATATGGCATGACGTTATAACGTATTACGTTATATGGTATGACGTTAATACGTAAATAGGTTATATGGTATGACGTTATACCGAATTACGTTATATGGTATGACATTATAACGTAAATAGGTTATATGGTATGACGTTATAGCGTATTACGTTATATGGGACGACGTTATAACGTATTGCGTTATATGGTATGTCGTTATAACGTATTACGTAATATGGGGTGACGTTATAACATAGTACGTTATATGGGCTGACGTTATAGCGTATTGCGTTATATGGGATGACGTTATAACGTACTACGTTATATGGGATGACGTTATAACGTATTACGTTATATGGGATGACGTTATAACGTATTACGTTATATGGGATGACGTTATAACTTAATAGGTTATATCGTATGACGTTATAACGTAATACGTTATATGGTATGACGTTATAACGTAAATAGGTTATATGGTATGACGTTATACCGTATTACGTTATATGGTATGACGTTATAACGTCATAGGTTATACGGTATGACGTTATTACGTAATACGTCATATGGTATGACGTTATAACGTATTACGTAATATGGGACGACGTTATAACGCATTACGTTATGTGGGATGACGTTATAACGTATTACGTTATATGGAATACCGTTATAACGTATTAGGTTATATGGTATGACGCTATAACGTATTACGATATATGGCATGACGTTATAACGTATTACGTTATATGGGATGACGTTATAACGCATTACGTTATATGGGATGACGTTATAACGTATTATGTTATATGGAATACCGTTATAACGTATTAGGTTATATGGTATGGCGCTATAACGTATTACGTTATATGGCATGACGTTATAACGTATTACGTTATATGGTATGACGTTAATACGTAAATAGGTTATATGGTATGACGTTATACCGAATTACGTTATATGGTATGACATTATAACGTAAATAGGTTATATGGTATGACGTTATAGCGTATTACGTTATATGGGATGACGTTATAACGTATTACGTTATATGGTATGACGTTATAACGTATTACGTTATGTGGTTCGACGTTATAACGTATTACGTTATATGGGATGACGTTATAACGTATTACGTTATATGGTATGACGTTATAACGTATTACGTTATGTGGTTCGACGTTATAACGTATTACGTTATATGGTATGACGTTATAACGTAAATAGATTATATGGTAAGACGTTATACCGTATTACGTTATGTGGGGCGACGATATAACGTATTGCGTTATATGGGATGACGTTATAACGTATTACGTTATGTGGGACGACGTTATAACGTATTGCGTTATACGGGATGATGTTATAACGTATTACGTTATATGGGATGACGTTATAACGTAATAGGTTATATGGCACGACGCTATAACGTAATACGTTATATGGTATGACGTTATAACGTAAATAGATTATATGGTAAGACGTTATACCGTATTACGTTATGTGGGACGACGATATAACGTATTGCGTTATATGGGATGACGTTATAACGTATTACGTTATATGGGAAGACGTTATAACGCATTACGTTATATGGGATAACGTTATAACGTATTACGTTATATGGAATACCGTTACAACGTATTAGGTTATATGGTATGACGTTATAATTATTACGTTATATGGGATGACGTTATAACGTAATAGGTTATATGGTATGACGTTATAACGTAATAGGTTATATCGTATGACGTTATACCGAATTACGTTATATGGTATGACGTTATAACGTAAATAGGTTATATGGTATGACGTTATACCGTATTACGTTATATGGGATGACGTTATAACGCATTACGTAATATGGGATGACGTTATAACGTATTACGTTATGTGGGACGACGTTATAACGTATTGCGTTATATGGGATGACGTTATAACGTACTACGTTATATGGGATGACGTTATAACGTATTACGTTATATGGGATGACGTTATAACGTAATAGGTTATATGGTATGACGTTATAAAGTAAATAGGTTATATGGTATTACGTTATACCGAACTACGTTATATGGTATGACGTTATAACGTAAATAGGTTATATGGTATGACGTTATACCGTATTACGTTATATGGGATGACGTTATAACGCATTCCGTAATATGGAATGACGTTATAACGTATTATGTTATGTGGGACGACGTTATAACGTATTGCGTTATACGGGATGATGTTATAACGTATTACGTTATATGGGATGACGTTGTAACGTAATAGGTTATATGGTATAACGTTATAACGTATTACGTTGTATGGTATGACGTTATAACGTAATAGGTTATATGGTATGACGTTATAACGTAATACGTTATATGGTATGACGTTATAACGTAAATAGGTTATATGGTATGACGTTATACCGTATTACGTTATATGGTATGACGTTATAACGTCATAGGTTATACGGTATGACGTTATTACGTAATACGTCATATGGTATGACGTTATAACGTATTACGTAATATGGGACGACGTTATAACGCATTACGTTATGTGGGATGACGTTATAACGTATTACGTTATATGGAATACCGTTATAACGTATTAGGTTATATGGTATGACGCTATAACGTATTACGATATATGGCATGACGTTATAACGTAATGCGTTATATGGTATGACGTTATAACGTCATAGGTTATACGGTATGACGTTATAACGTAATAGGTTATATGGCATGACGCTATAACGTAATACGTTATATGGTATGACGTTATAACGTAAATAGATTATATGGTATGACGTTATACCGTATTACGTTACATGGGATGACGTTATAACGCATTACGTAATATTGGATCACGTTATAACGTATTACGTTATGTGGGACGACGTTATAACGTATTGCGTTATATGGGATGACGTTATAACGTCTTACGTTATATGGGATGATGTTATAACGTATTACGTTATATGGGATGACGTTATAACGTAATAGGTTATATGGTATAACGTTATAACGTATTACGTTATATGGTATGACGTTATAACGTCATAGGTTATACGGTATGACGTTATAACGTAATACGTCATATGGTATGACGTTATAACGTATTACATAATATGGGACGACGTTATAACGCATTACGTTATATGGGATGACGTTATAACGTATTATGTTATATGGAATACCGTTATAACGTATTAGGTTATATGGTATGACGCTATAACGTATTACGTTATATGGCATGACGTTATAACGTATTACGTTATATGGTATGACGTTAATACGTAAATAGGTTATATGGTATGACGTTATACCGAATTACGTTATATGGTATGACATTATAACGTAAATAGGTTATATGGTATGACGTTATAGCGTATTACGTTATATGGGACGACGTTATAACGTATTGCGTTATATGGTATGTCGTTATAACGTATTACGTAATATGGGGTGACGTTATAACATAGTACGTTATATGGGCTGACGTTATAACGTATTGCGTTATATGGGATGACGTTATAACGTACTACGTTATATGGGATGACGTTATACCGTATTACGTTATATGGGATGACGTTATAACGTATTACGTTATATGGGATGACGTTATAACTTAATAGGTTATATCGCATGACGTTATAACGTAATACGTTATATTGTATGACGTTATAACGTAAATAGGTTATATGGTATGACGTTATACCGTATTACGTTATATGGTATGACGTTAATACGTAAATAGGTTATATGGTATGACGTTATACCGAATTACGTTATATGGTATGACATTATAACGTAAATAGGTTATATGGTATGACGTTATAGCGTATTACGTTATATGGGACGACGTTATAACGTATTGCGTTATATGGTATGTCGTTATAACGTATTACGTAATATGGGGTGACGTTATAACATAGTACGTTATATGGGCTGACGTTATAACGTATTGCGTTATATGGGATGACGTTATAACGTACTACGTTATATGGGATGACGTTATACCGTATTACGTTATATGGGATGACGTTATAACGTATTACGTTATATGGGATGACGTTATAACTTAATAGGTTATATCGTATGACGTTATAACGTAATACGTTATATTGTATGACGTTATAACGTAAATAGGTTATATGGTATGACGTTATACCGTATTACGTTATATGGTATGACGTTATAACGTCATAGGTTATACGGTATGACGTTATTACGTAATACGTCATATGGTATGACGTTATAACGTATTACGTAATATGGGACGACGTTATAACGCATTACGTTATGTGGGATGACGTTATAACGTATTACGTTATATGGAATACCGTTATAACGTATTAGGTTATATGGTATGACGCTATAACGTATTACGATATATGGCATGACGTTATAACGTATTACGTTATATGGGATGACGTTATAACGTAATAGGTTATATGGTATGACGTTATACCGTATTACGTTATATGGGATGACGTTATAACGTATTACGTAATATGGGGTGACGTTATAACATAGTACGTTATATGGGCTGACGTTATAACGTATTGCGTTATATGGGATGACGTTATAACGTACTACGTTATATGGGATGACGTTATAACGTATTACGTTATATGGGATGACGTTATAACGTATTACGTTATATGGGATGACGTTATAACTTAATAGGTTATATCGTATGACGTTATACCGAATTACGTTATATGGTATGACGTTATAACGTAAATAGGTTATATGGTACGACGTTATACCGTATTACGTTATATGGGATGACGTTATAACGCATTACGTAATATGGGATGACGTTATAACGTGATAGGTTATATGGTATGACGTTATACCGTATTACGTTATATGGGATGACGTTATAACGCATTACGTAATATGGGATGACGTTATAACGTATTACGTTATGTGGGTCGACGTTATAACGTATTGCGTTATATGGGATGACGTCATAACGTATTACGTTGTATGGGATGACGTTATAACGTATTATGTTATATGGGAAGACGTTATAACGTATTGCGTTATATGGTATGACGTTATAACGTATTACGTTATATGGGATGACGTTATAACGTATTACGTTATATGGTATGACGTTATAACGTAAATGGGTTATATGGTATGACGTTATATCGTATTACGTTATATGGGATGACGTTATAAAGCATTACGTAATATGGGATGATGTTATAACGTATTACGTTATGTGGGACGACGTTATAACGTATTGCGTCATATGGGATGACGCTATAACGTATTACGTTATATGGCATGACGTTTTTACGTAATACGTTATGTGGTATGACGTTATAACTTAATAGGTTATATCGTATGACGTTATACCGAATTACGTTATACGGTATGACGTTATAACGTAAATAGGTTATATGGTATGACGTTATACCGTATTACGTTATATGGGATGACGTTATAACGCATTACGTAATATGGGATGACGTTATAACGTATTACGTTATGTGGGTCGACGTTATAACGTATTGCGTTATATGGGATGACGTTATAACGTATTACGTTGTATGGGATGACGTTATAACGTATTACGTTATATGGGAAGACGTTATAACGTATTGCGTTATATGGTATGACGTTATAACGTATTACGTTATATGGGATGACGTTATAACGTATTACGTTATATGGGATGACGTTATAACGCATTACGTAATATGGGATGATGTTATAACGTATTACGTTATGTGGGACGACGTTATAACGTATTGCGTCATATGGGATGACGCTATAACGTATTACGTTATATGGCATGACGTTTTTACGTAATACGTTATGTGGTATGACGTTATAACTTAATAGGTTATATCGTATGACGTTATACCGAATTACGTTATACGGTATGACGTTATAACGTAAATAGATTATATGGTATGACGTTATACCGTATTACGTTATATGGGACGACGATATAACGTATTGCGTTATATGGGATGACGTTATAACGTATTACGTTATGTGGGACGACGTTATAACGTATTGCGTTATACGGGATGATGTTATAACGTATTACGTTATATGGGATGACGTTATAACGTAATAGGTTATATGGCATGACGCTATAACGTAATACGTTATATGGTATGACGTTATAACGTAAATAGATTATATGGTAAGACGTTATACCGTATTACGTTATGTGGGACGACGATATAACGTATTGCGTTATATGGTATGACGTTATAACGTAATGCGTTATATGGGATGACGTTATAACGTATTACGTTATATGGGAAGACGTTATAACGCATTACGTTATATGGGATAACGTTATAACGTATTACGTTATATGGAATACCGTTACAACGTATTAGGTTATATGGTATGACGCTATAACGTATTACGTTATATGGCATGACGTTATAACGTAATACGTTATATGGTATGACGTTAATACGTAAATAGGTTATATGGTATGACGTTATACCGAAATACGTTATATGGTATGACATTTTAACGTAAATAGGTTATATGGGATGACGTTATACCGTATTACGTTATATGGGATGACGTTATAACGTATTACGTTATATGGGATGACGTTATAATTATTACGTTATATGGGATGACGTTATAACGTAATAGGTTATATGGTATGACGTTATAACTTAATAGGTTATATCGTATGACGTTATACCGAATTAAGTTATATGGTATGACGTTATAACGTAAATAGGTTATATGGTATGACGTTATACCGTATTACGTTATATGGGATGACGTTATAACGCATTACGTAATATGGGATGACGTTATAACGTATTACGTTATGTGGGACGACGTTATAACGTATTGCGTTATATGGGATGACGTTATAACGTACTACGTTATATGGGATGACGTTATAACGTATTACGTTATATGGGATGACGTTATAACGTAATAGGTTATATGGTATGACGTTATAAAGTAAATAGGTTATATGGTATGACGTTATACCGAACTACGTTATATGGTATGACGTTATAACGTAAATAGTTTATATGGTATGACGTTATACCGTATTACGTTATATGGGATGACGTTATAACGCATTCCGTAATATGGGATGACGTTATAACGTATTATGTTATGTGGGACGACGTTATAACGTATTGCGTTATACGGGATGATGTTATAACGTATTACGTTATATGGGATGACGTTGTAACGTAATAGGTTATATGGTATAACGTTATAACGTATTACATTGTATGGTATGACGTTATAACGTAATAGGTTATATGGTATGACGTTATAACGTAATACGTTATATGGTATGACGTTATAACGTAAATAGGTTATATGGTATGACGTTATACCGTATTACGTTATATGGAATGACGTTATAACGTCATAGGTTATACGGTATGACGTTATTACGTAATACGTCATATGGTATGACGTTATAACGTATTACGTAATATGGGACGACGTTATAACGCATTACGTTATGTGGGATGACGTTATAACGTATTACGTTATATGGAATACCGTTATAACGTATTAGGTTATATGGTATGACGCTATAACGTATTACGATATATGGCATGACGTTATAACGTAATGCGTTATATGGTATGACGTTATAACGTCATAGGTTATACGGTATGACGTTATAACGTAATAGGTTATATGGCATGACGCTATAACGTAATACGTTATATGGTATGACGTTATAACGTAAATAGATTATATGGTATGACGTTATACCGTATTACGTTACATGGGATGACGTTATAACGCATTACGTAATATTGGATCACGTTATAACGTATTACGTTATGTGGGACGACGTTATAACGTATTGCGTTATATGGGATGACGTTATAACGTCTTACGTTATATGGGATGATGTTATAACGTATTACGTTATATGGGATGACGTTATAACGTAATAGGTTATATGGTATAACGTTATAACGTATTACGTTATATGGTATGACGTTATAACGTCATAGGTTATACGGTATGACGTTATAACGTAATACGTCATATGGTATGACGTTATAACGTATTACATAATATGGGACGACGTTATAACGCATTACGTTATATGGGATGACGTTATAACGTATTATGTTATATGGAATACCGTTATAACGTATTAGGTTATATGGTATGACGCTATAACGTATTACGTTATATGGCATGACGTTATAACGTATTACGTTATATGGTATGACGTTAATACGTAAATAGGTTATATGGTATGACGTTATACCGAATTACGTTATATGGTATGACATTATAACGTAAATAGGTTATATGGTATGACGTTATAGCGTATTACGTTATATGGGACGACGTTATAACGTATTGCGTTATATGGTATGTCGTTATAACGTATTACGTAATATGGGGTGACGTTATAACATAGTACGTTATATGGGCTGACGTTATAACGTATTGCGTTATATGGGATGACGTTATAACGTACTACGTTATATGGGATGACGTTATACCGTATTACGTTATATGGGATGACGTTATAACGTATTACGTTATATGGGATGACGTTATAACTTAATAGGTTATATCGTATGACGTTATAACGTAATACGTTATATTGTATGACGTTATAACGTAAATAGGTTATATGGTATGACGTTATACCGTATTACGTTATATGGTATGACGTTATAACGTCATAGGTTATACGGTATGACGTTATTACGTAATACGTCATATGGTATGACGTTATAACGTATTACGTAATATGGGACGACGTTATAACGCATTACGTTATGTGGGATGACGTTATAACGTATTACGTTATATGGAATACCGTTATAACGTATTAGGTTATATGGTATGACGCTATAACGTATTACGATATATGGCATGACGTTATAACGTATTACGTTATATGGGATGACGTTATAACGTAATAGGTTATATGGTATGACGTTATACCGTATTACGTTATATGGGATGACGTTATAACGTATTACGTAATATGGGGTGACGTTATAACATAGTACGTTATATGGGCTGACGTTATAACGTATTGCGTTATATGGGATGACGTTATAACGTACTACGTTATATGGGATGACGTTATAACGTATTACGTTATATGGGATGACGTTATAACGTATTACGTTATATGGGATGACGTTATAACTTAATAGGTTATATCGTATGACGTTATACCGAATTACGTTATATGGTATGACGTTATAACGTAAATAGGTTATATGGTACGACGTTATACCGTATTACGTTATATGGGATGACGTTATAACGCATTACGTAATATGGGATGACGTTATAACGTGATAGGTTATATGGTATGACGTTATACCGTATTACGTTATATGGGATGACGTTATAACGCATTACGTAATATGGGATGACGTTATAACGTATTACGTTATGTGGGTCGACGTTATAACGTATTGCGTTATATGGGATGACGTCATAACGTATTACGTTGTATGGGATGACGTTATAACGTATTATGTTATATGGGAAGACGTTATAACGTATTGCGTTATATGGTATGACGTTATAACGTATTACGTTATATGGGATGACGTTATAACGTATTACGTTATATGGTATGACGTTATAACGTAAATGGGTTATATGGTATGACGTTATATCGTATTACGTTATATGGGATGACGTTATAAAGCATTACGTAATATGGGATGATGTTATAACGTATTACGTTATGTGGGACGACGTTATAACGTATTGCGTCATATGGGATGACGCTATAACGTATTACGTTATATGGCATGACGTTTTTACGTAATACGTTATGTGGTATGACGTTATAACTTAATAGGTTATATCGTATGACGTTATACCGAATTACGTTATACGGTATGACGTTATAACGTAAATAGGTTATATGGTATGACGTTATACCGTATTACGTTATATGGGATGACGTTATAACGCATTACGTAATATGGGATGACGTTATAACGTATTACGTTATGTGGGTCGACGTTATAACGTATTGCGTTATATGGGATGACGTTATAACGTATTACGTTGTATGGGATGACGTTATAACGTATTACGTTATATGGGAAGACGTTATAACGTATTGCGTTATATGGTATGACGTTATAACGTATTACGTTATATGGGATGACGTTATAACGTATTACGTTATATGGGATGACGTTATAACTTAATAGGTTATATCGTATGACGTTATACCGAATTACGTTATATGGTATGACGTTATAACGTAAATAGGTTATATGGTATGACGTTATACCGTATTACGTTATATGGGATGACGTTATAACGCATTACGTAATATGGGATGACGTTATAACTTATTACGTTATGTGGGTCGACGTTATAACGTACTGCGTTATATGGGATGACGTTATAACGTACTACGTTATATGGGATGACGTTATAACGTATTACGTTATATGGGATGACGTTATAACGTAATAGGTTATATGGTATGACGTTATAAAGTAAATAGGTTATATGGTATGACGTTATACCGAATCACGTTATATGGTATGACGTTATAACGTAAATAGGTTATATGGTATGACGTTATATCGTATTACGTTATATGGGATGACGTTATAACGCATTACGTAATATGGGATGACGTTATAACGTATTACGTTATGTGGGACGACGTTATAACGTATTGCGTTATATGGGATGACGTTATAACGTATTACGTAATATTGGGTGACGTTATAACATAGTACGTTATATGGGCTGACGTTATAACGTATTGCGTTATATGGTATGACGTTATAACGTATTACGTTATATGGGATGACGTTATAACGTATTACGTTATATGGGATGACGTTATAACTTAATAGGTTATATCGTATGACGTTATACCGAATTACGTTATATGGTATGACGTGATAACGTAATGCGTTATATGGTATGACGTTATAACGTCATAGGTTATACGGTATGACGTTATAACGTAATAGGTTATATGGCATGACGCTATAACGTAATACGTTATATGGTATAACGTTATAACGTAAATAGATTATATGGTATGACGTTATACCGTATTACGTTATATGGTATGACGTTATAACGCACTACGTAATATGGGATGACGTTATAACGTATTACGTTATGTGGGACGACGTTATAACGTATTGCGTTATATGGTATGACGTTATAACGTCATAGGTTATACGGTATGACGTTATAACGTAATACGTCATATGGTATGACGTTATAACGTATTACATAATATGGGACGACTTTATAACGCATTACGTTATATGGGATGACGTTATAACGTATTACGTAATATGGGATGACGTTATAACGTAATAGGTTATATGGTATAACGTTATAACGTATTACGTTATATGGTATGACGTCATAAAGTAATAGGTTATATGGTATGACGTTATAACGTAATAACTTATATGGTATGACGTTATACCGTATCACGTTATATGGGATGACGTTATAACGCATTACGTAATATGGGATGACGTTATAACGTAATAGGTTATATGGTATGACGTTATACCGTATTACGTTATATGGGATGACGTTATAACGTATTACGTAATATGGGGTGACGTTATAACATATTACGTTATATGGGCTGACGTTATAACGTAATAGGTTATATGGTATAAAATTATAACTTATTACGTCGTATAGTGTGACGTTCTAACATAATATTTTATATGGTATGACGGTATAACGTAATACGTTATATGGGATGACGTTATAACGTATTACGTTATATGGGATGACGTTATAACGTTTTACGTTATATGGTATGACGTTATAACGTATTACGTTATGTGGTTCGACGTTATAACGTATTGCGTTATATGGTATGACGTTATAACGTATTACGTTATGTGGGACGACGTTATAACGTATTGCGTTATATGGGATGACGTTATAACGTACTACGTTATATGGGATGACGTTATAACGTATTACGTTATATGGGATGACGTTATAACGTAATAGGTTATATGGTATGACGTTATAAAGTAAATAGGTTATATGGTATGACGTTATACCGAACTACGTTATATGGTATGACGTTATAACGTAAATAGTTTATATGGTATGACGTTATACCGTATTACGTTATATGGGATGACGTTATAACGCATTCCGTAATATGGGATGACGTTATAACGTATTATGTTATGTGGGACGACGTTATAACGTATTGCGTTATACGGGATGATGTTATAACGTATTACGTTATATGGGATGACGTTGTAACGTAATAGGTTATATGGTATAACGTTATAACGTATTACATTGTATGGTATGACGTTATAACGTAATAGGTTATATGGTATGACGTTATAACGTAATACGTTATATGGTATGACGTTATAACGTAAATAGGTTATATGGTATGACGTTATACCGTATTACGTTATATGGAATGACGTTATAACGTCATAGGTTATACGGTATGACGTTATTACGTAATACGTCATATGGTATGACGTTATAACGTATTACGTAATATGGGACGACGTTATAACGCATTACGTTATGTGGGATGACGTTATAACGTATTACGTTATATGGAATACCGTTATAACGTATTAGGTTATATGGTATGACGCTATAACGTATTACGATATATGGCATGACGTTATAACGTAATGCGTTATATGGTATGACGTTATAACGTCATAGGTTATACGGTATGACGTTATAACGTAATAGGTTATATGGCATGACGCTATAACGTAATACGTTATATGGTATGACGTTATAACGTAAATAGATTATATGGTATGACGTTATACCGTATTACGTTACATGGGATGACGTTATAACGCATTACGTAATATTGGATCACGTTATAACGTATTACGTTATGTGGGACGACGTTATAACGTATTGCGTTATATGGGATGACGTTATAACGTCTTACGTTATATGGGATGATGTTATAACGTATTACGTTATATGGGATGACGTTATAACGTAATAGGTTATATGGTATAACGTTATAACGTATTACGTTATATGGTATGACGTTATAACGTCATAGGTTATACGGTATGACGTTATAACGTAATACGTCATATGGTATGACGTTATAACGTATTACATAATATGGGACGACGTTATAACGCATTACGTTATATGGGATGACGTTATAACGTATTATGTTATATGGAATACCGTTATAACGTATTAGGTTATATGGTATGACGCTATAACGTATTACGTTATATGGCATGACGTTATAACGTATTACGTTATATGGTATGACGTTAATACGTAAATAGGTTATATGGTATGACGTTATACCGAATTACGTTATATGGTATGACATTATAACGTAAATAGGTTATATGGTATGACGTTATAGCGTATTACGTTATATGGGACGACGTTATAACGTATTGCGTTATATGGTATGTCGTTATAACGTATTACGTAATATGGGGTGACGTTATAACATAGTACGTTATATGGGCTGACGTTATAACGTATTGCGTTATATGGGATGACGTTATAACGTACTACGTTATATGGGATGACGTTATACCGTATTACGTTATATGGGATGACGTTATAACGTATTACGTTATATGGGATGACGTTATAACTTAATAGGTTATATCGTATGACGTTATAACGTAATACGTTATATTGTATGACGTTATAACGTAAATAGGTTATATGGTATGACGTTATACCGTATTACGTTATATGGTATGACGTTATAACGTCATAGGTTATACGGTATGACGTTATTACGTAATACGTCATATGGTATGACGTTATAACGTATTACGTAATATGGGACGACGTTATAACGCATTACGTTATGTGGGATGACGTTATAACGTATTACGTTATATGGAATACCGTTATAACGTATTAGGTTATATGGTATGACGCTATAACGTATTACGATATATGGCATGACGTTATAACGTATTACGTTATATGGGATGACGTTATAACGTAATAGGTTATATGGTATGACGTTATACCGTATTACGTTATATGGGATGACGTTATAACGTATTACGTAATATGGGGTGACGTTATAACATAGTACGTTATATGGGCTGACGTTATAACGTATTGCGTTATATGGGATGACGTTATAACGTACTACGTTATATGGGATGACGTTATAACGTATTACGTTATATGGGATGACGTTATAACGTATTACGTTATATGGGATGACGTTATAACTTAATAGGTTATATCGTATGACGTTATACCGAATTACGTTATATGGTATGACGTTATAACGTAAATAGGTTATATGGTACGACGTTATACCGTATTACGTTATATGGGATGACGTTATAACGCATTACGTAATATGGGATGACGTTATAACGTGATAGGTTATATGGTATGACGTTATACCGTATTACGTTATATGGGATGACGTTATAACGCATTACGCAATATGGGATGACGTTATAACGTATTACGTTATGTGGGTCGACGTTATAACGTATTGCGTTATATGGGATGACGTCATAACGTATTACGTTGTATGGGATGACGTTATAACGTATTATGTTATATGGGAAGACGTTATAACGTATTGCGTTATATGGTATGACGTTATAACGTATTACGTTATATGGGATGACGTTATAACGTATTACGTTATATGGTATGACGTTATAACGTAAATGGGTTATATGGTATGACGTTATATCGTATTACGTTATATGGGATGACGTTATAAAGCATTACGTAATATGGGATGATGTTATAACGTATTACGTTATGTGGGACGACGTTATAACGTATTGCGTCATATGGGATGACGCTATAACGTATTACGTTATATGGCATGACGTTTTTACGTAATACGTTATGTGGTATGACGTTATAACTTAATAGGTTATATCGTATGACGTTATACCGAATTACGTTATACGGTATGACGTTATAACGTAAATAGGTTATATGGTATGACGTTATACCGTATTACGTTATATGGGATGACGTTATAACGCATTACGTAATATGGGATGACGTTATAACGTATTACGTTATGTGGGTCGACGTTATAACGTATTGCGTTATATGGGATGACGTTATAACGTATTACGTTGTATGGGATGACGTTATAACGTATTACGTTATATGGGAAGACGTTATAACGTATTGCGTTATATGGTATGACGTTATAACGTATTACGTTATATGGGATGACGTTATAACGTATTACGTTATATGGGATGACGTTATAACTTAATAGGTTATATCGTATGACGTTATACCGAATTACGTTATATGGTATGACGTTATAACGTAAATAGGTTATATGGTATGACGTTATACCGTATTACGTTATATGGGATGACGTTATAACGCATTACGTAATATGGGATGACGTTATAACGTATTACGTTATGTGGGTCGACGTTATAACGTACTGCGTTATATGGGATGACGTTATAACGTACTACGTTATATGGGATGACGTTATAACGTATTACGTTATATGGGATGACGTTATAACGTAATAGGTTATATGGTATGACGTTATAAAGTAAATAGGTTATATGGTATGACGTTATACCGAATCACGTTATATGGTATGACGTTATAACGTAAATAGGTTATATGGTATGACGTTATATCGTATTACGTTATATGGGATGACGTTATAACGCATTACGTAATATGGGATGACGTTATAACGTATTACGTTATGTGGGACGACGTTATAACGTATTGCGTTATATGGGATGACGTTATAACGTATTACGTAATATTGGGTGACGTTATAACATAGTACGTTATATGGGCTGACGTTATAACGTATTGCGTTATATGGTATGACGTTATAACGTATTACGTTATATGGGATGACGTTATAACGTATTACGTTATATGGGATGACGTTATAACTTAATAGGTTATATCGTATGACGTTATACCGAATTACGTTATATGGTATGACGTGATAACGTAATGCGTTATATGGTATGACGTTATAACGTCATAGGTTATACGGTATGACGTTATAACGTAATAGGTTATATGGCATGACGCTATAACGTAATACGTTATATGGTATAACGTTATAACGTAAATAGATTATATGGTATGACGTTATACCGTATTACGTTATATGGTATGACGTTATAACGCACTACGTAATATGGGATGACGTTATAACGTATTACGTTATGTGGGACGACGTTATAACGTATTGCGTTATATGGTATGACGTTATAACGTCATAGGTTATACGGTATGACGTTATAACGTAATACGTCATATGGTATGACGTTATAACGTATTACATAATATGGGACGACTTTATAACGCATTACGTTATATGGGATGACGTTATAACGTATTACGTAATATGGGATGACGTTATAACGTAATAGGTTATATGGTATAACGTTATAACGTATTACGTTATATGGTATGACGTCATAAAGTAATAGGTTATATGGTATGACGTTATAACGTAATAACTTATATGGTATGACGTTATACCGTATCACGTTATATGGGATGACGTTATAACGCATTACGTAATATGGGATGACGTTATAACGTAATAGGTTATATGGTATGACGTTATACCGTATTACGTTATATGGGATGACGTTATAACGTATTACGTAATATGGGGTGACGTTATAACATATTACGTTATATGGGCTGACGTTATAACGTAATAGGTTATATGGTATAAAATTATAACTTATTACGTCGTATAGTGTGACGTTCTAACATAATATTTTATATGGTATGACGGTATAACGTAATACGTTATATGGGATGACGTTATAACGTATTACGTTATATGGGATGACGTTATAACGTTTTACGTTATATGGTATGACGTTATAACGTATTACGTTATGTGGTTCGACGTTATAACGTATTGCGTTATATGGTATGACGTTATAACGTATTACGTTATATGGGATGACGTTATAACGTATTACGTAATATGGGATGACGTTATAACGTAATAGGTTATATGGTATAACGTTATAACGTATTACGTTATATGGTATGACGTCATAAAGTAATAGGTTATATGGTATGACGTTATAACGTAATAACTTATATGGTATGACGTTATACCGTATCACGTTATATGGGATGACGTTATAACGCATTACGTAATATGGGATGACGTTATAACGTAATAGGTTATATGGTATGACGTTATACCGTATTACGTTATATGGGATGACGTTATAACGTATTACGTAATATGGGGTGACGTTATAACATATTACGTTATATGGGCTGACGTTATAACGTAATAGGTTATATGGTATAAAATTATAACTTATTACGTCGTATAGTGTGACGTTCTAACATAATATTTTATATGGTATGACGGTATAACGTAATACGTTATATGGGATGACGTTATAACGTATTACGTTATATGGGATGACGTTATAACGTTTTACGTTATATGGTATGACGTTATAACGTATTACGTTATGTGGTTCGACGTTATAACGTATTGCGTTATATGTGATGACGTTATAACGTACTACGTTATATGGGATGACGTTATAACGTATTACGTTATATGGGATGACGTTATAACGTAATAGGTTATATGGTATGACGTTATACCGTATTACGTTATATGGGATGACGTTATAACGCATTACGTAATATGGGATGACGTTATAACGTATTACGTTATGTGGGACGACGTTATAACGTATTGCGTTATATAGGATGACGTTATAACATATTGCGTTATATGGGATGACGCTATAACGTATTACGTTATATGGCATGACGTTATTACGTAATACGTTATGTGGTATGACGTTATAACGTAAATAGGTTATATGGTATGACGTTATACCGTATTACGTTATATGGGATGACGTTATAACGCATTACGTAATATGGGATGACGTTATAACGTATTACGTTATATGGGATGACGTTATAACGTAATAGGTTATATGGTATGACGTTATACCGTATTACGTTATATGGGATGACGTTATAACGCATTACGTAATATGGGATGACGTTATAACGTATTACGTTATGTGGGACGACGTTATAACGTATTGCGTTATATGGGATGACGTTATAACATATTGCGTTATATGGGATGACGCTATAACGTATTACGTTATATGGGATGACGTTATAACGTAATAGGTTATATGGTATGACGTTATACCGTATTACGTTATATGGGATGACGTTATAACGCATTACGTAATATGGGATGACGTTATAACGTATTACGTTATGTGGGACGACGTTATAACGTATTGCGTTATATGGGATGACGTTATAACATATTGCGTTATATGGGATGACGCTATAACGTATTACGTTATATGGCATGACGTTATTACGTAATACGTTATGTGGTATGACGTTATAACGTAAATAGGTTATATGGTATGACGTTATACCGTATTACGTTATATGGGATGACGTTATAACGCATTACGTAATATGGGATGACGTTATAACGTATTACGTTATGTGGGTCGACGTTATAACGTATTGCGTTATATGGGATGACGTTATAACGTACTACGTTATATGGGATGACGTTATAACGTATTACGTTATATGGGATGACGTTATAACGTAATAGGTTATATGGTATGACGTTATAAAGTAAATAGGTTATATGGTATGACGTTATACCGAATCACGTTATATGGTATGACGTTATAACGTAAATAGGTTATATGGTATGACGTTATATCGTATTACGTTATATGGGATGACGTTATAACGCATTACGTAATATGGGATGACGTTATAACGTATTACGTTATGTGGGACGACGTTATAACGTATTGCGTTATATGGGATGACGTTATAACGTATTACGTAATATTGGGTGACGTTATAACATAGTACGTTATATGGGCTGACGTTATAACGTATTGCGTTATATGGTATGACGTTATAACGTATTACGTTATATGGGATGACGTTATAACGTATTACGTTATATGGGATGACGTTATAACTTAATAGGTTATATCGTATGACGTTATACCGAATTACGTTATATGGTATGACGTGATAACGTAATGCGTTATATGGTATGACGTTATAACGTCATAGGTTATACGGTATGACGTTATAACGTAATAGGTTATATGGCATGACGCTATAACGTAATACGTTATATGGTATAACGTTATAACGTAAATAGATTATATGGTATGACGTTATACCGTATTACGTTATATGGTATGACGTTATAACGCACTACGTAATATGGGATGACGTTATAACGTATTACGTTATGTGGGACGACGTTATAACGTATTGCGTTATATGGTATGACGTTATAACGTCATAGGTTATACGGTATGACGTTATAACGTAATACGTCATATGGTATGACGTTATAACGTATTACATAATATGGGACGACTTTATAACGCATTACGTTATATGGGATGACGTTATAACGTATTACGTTATATGGAATACCGTTATAACGTATTAGGTTATATGGTATGACGCTATAACGTATTACGTTATATGGCATGACGTTATAACGTATTACGTTATATGGTATGACGTTATACCGAATTACGTTATATGGTATGACATTATAACGTAAATAGGTTATATGGTATGACGTTATAGCGTATTACGTTATATGGGACGACGTTATAACGTATTGCGTTATATGGTATGACGTTATAACGTATTACGTTATATGGGATGACGTTATAACGTATTACGTAATATGGGATGACGTTATAACGTAATAGGTTATATGGTATAACGTTATAACGTATTACGTTATATGGTATGACGTCATAAAGTAATAGGTTATATGGTATGACGTTATAACGTAATAACTTATATGGTATGACGTTATACCGTATCACGTTATATGGGATGACGTTATAACGCATTACGTAATATGGGATGACGTTATAACGTAATAGGTTATATGGTATGACGTTATACCGTATTACGTTATATGGGATGACGTTATAACGTATTACGTAATATGGGGTGACGTTATAACATATTACGTTATATGGGCTGACGTTATAACGTAATAGGTTATATGGTATAAAATTATAACTTATTACGTCGTATAGTGTGACGTTCTAACATAATATTTTATATGGTATGACGGTATAACGTAATACGTTATATGGGATGACGTTATAACGTATTACGTTATATGGGATGACGTTATAACGTTTTACGTTATATGGTATGACGTTATAACGTATTACGTTATGTGGTTCGACGTTATAACGTATTGCGTTATATGTGATGACGTTATAACGTACTACGTTATATGGGATGACGTTATAACGTATTACGTTATATGGGATGACGTTATAACGTAATAGGTTATATGGTATGACGTTATAAAGTAAATAGGTTATATGGTATGACGTTATACCGAATTACGTTATATGGTATGACGTTATAACGTAAATAGTTTATATGGTATGACGTTATACCGTATTACGTTATATGGGATGACGTTATAACGCATTACGTAATATGGGATGACGTTATAACGTATTACGTTATGTGGGACGACGTTATAACGTATTGCGTTATATGGGATGACGTTATAACATATTGCGTTATATGGGATGACGCTATAACGTATTACGTTATATGGGATGACGTTATAACGTATTACGTTATATGGGATGACGTTATAACGTATTACGTTATATGGGATGACGTTATAACGTAAATAGGTTATATGGTATGACGTTATACCGTATTACGTAATATGGGATGACGTTATAACGTATTACGTTATATGGGATGACGTTATAACGTATTACGTTATATGGGAAGACGTTATAACGTATTGCGTTATATGGTATGACGTTATAACGTATTGCGTTATATGGGATGACGTTATAACGTATTACGTTATATGGGATGACGTTATAACGTATTACGTTATATGGTATGACGTTATAACGTATTACGTTATATGGGATGACGTTATAACGTATTACGTTATATGGGAAGACGTTATAACGTATTACGTTATATGGGAAGACGTTATAACGTATTGCGTTATATGGTATGACGTTATAACGTATTACGTTATATGGGATGACATTATAACGTATTACGTAATATGGGATGACGTTATAACGTAATAGGTTATACGGTATAATGTTATAACGTATTACGCTGTATGGTGTGACGTTATAACGTAATAGGTTACATGGTATGACGTTATAACGTAATACGTTATATGGTGTGACGTTATAACGTAAATAGGTTATATGGTATGACGTTATACCGTATTACGTTATATGGGATGACGTTATAACGCATTACGTAATATGGGATGACGTTATAACGTATTACGTTATCTGGGACGACGTTATAACGTAATGCGTTATATGGGATGACGTTATAACGTATTACGTTATATGGGATGACGTTATAACGTATTACGTTATATGGCATGACGTTATAACGTAATACGTTATATGGTATGACGTTATAACGTAATAGGTTATATGGCATGACGCTATAACGTAATACGTTATATGGTATGACGTTATAACGTAAATAGATTATATGGTAAGACGTTATACCGTATTACGTTATGTGGGACGACGATATAACGTATTGCGTTATATGGGATGACGTTATAACGTATTACGTAATATGGGAAGACGTTATAACGCATTACGTTATATGGGATGACGTTATAACGTATTACGTTATATGGAATACCGTTACAACGTATTAGGTTATATGGTATGACGCTATAACGTATTACGTTATATGGCATGACGTTATAACGTAATACGTTATATGGTATGACGTTAATACGTAAATAGGTTATATGGTATGACGTTATACCGAATTACGTTATATGGTATGACATTTTAACGTAAATAGGTTATATGGGATGACGTTATACCGTATTACGTTATATGGGATGACGTTATAACGTATTACGTTATATGGGATGACGTTATAACATATTGCGTTATATGGGATGACGCTATAACGTATTACGTTATATGGGATGACGTTATAACGTAATAGGTTATATGGTATGACGTTATAAAGTAATTAGGTTATATGGGATGACGTTATAACGTATTACGTTATATGGGAAGACGTTATAACGTATTGCGTTATATGGTATGACGTTATAACGTATTACGTTATATGGTATGACGTTATAACGGATTACGTTATATGGGACGACGTTATAACTTATTGCGTTATATGGGATGACGTTATAACGTATTACGTTATATGGGATGACGTTATAACGTATTACGTTATATGGGAAGACGTTATAACGTATTGCGTTATATGGTATGACGTTATAACGTATTACGTTATATGGAATGACGGTATAACGCATTACGTAATATGGGATGACGTTATAACGTATTACGTTATGTGGGACGACGTTATAACGTAATGCGTTATATGGGATGACGTTATAACGTATTACGTTATATGGGATGACGTTATAACGTATTACGTTATATGGGATGACGTTATAACGTAATAGGTTATATGGTATAACGTTATAACGTATTACGTTATATGGTATGACGTTATAGCGTCATAGGTTATACGGTATGACGTTATAACGTAACACGTCATATGGTATGACGTTATAACGTATTACGTAATATGGGACGACGGTATAACGCATTACGTTATATGGGATCACGTTATAACGTATTACGTTATATGGAATACCGTTATAACGTATTAGGTTATATGGTATGACGCTATAACGTATTACGTTATATGGCATGACGTTATAACGTAATACGTTATATGGTATGACGTTAATACGTAAATAGGTTATATGGTATGACGTTATACTGCATTACGTTATATGGTATGACATTATAACGTAAATAGGTTATATGGTATGACGTTATACCGTATTACGTTATATTGGACGACGTTAAAACGTATTGCGTTATATGGTATGACGTTATAACGTATTACGTTATATGGGATGACGTTATAACGTATTACGTAATATGGGATGACGTTATAACGTAATAGGTTATATGGTATAACGTTATAACGTATTACGTTATATGGTATGACGTCATAACGTAATAGGTTATATGGTATGACGTTATAACGTAATACCTTATATGGTATGACGTTATAACGTAAATAGGTTATATGGTATGACGTTATACCGTATTACGTTATATGGGATGACGTTATAACGCATTACGCAATATGGGATGACGTTATAACGTATTACGTTATGTGGGACGACGTTATAACGTATTGCGTTATATGGGATGACGTTATAACGTATTACTTTATATGGGATGATGTTATAACGTAATAGGTTATATGGTATAACGTTATAACGTATTACGTTATATGGTATGACGTCATAACGTAATAGGTTATATGGTATGAAGTAATAACGTAATACCTTATATGGTATGACGTTATAACGTAAATAGGTTATATGGTATGACGTTATACCGTATTACGTTATATGGGATGACGGAATAACGCACTACGTAATATGGGATGACGTTATAACGTATTACGTTATGTGGGACGACGTTATAACGTAATGCGTTATATGGGATGACGTTATAACGTATTACGTTATATGGGATGACGTTATAACGGATTACGTTATATGGGATGACGTTATAACGTAAATAGGTTATATGGTATGACGTTATACCGTATTACGTTATATGGGATGACGTTATAACGTATTACGTTATATGGGAAGACGTTATAAGGTATTGCGTTATATGGTATGACGTTATAACGTATTACGTTATATGGGATGACGTTATAACGTATTACGTAATATGGGATGACGTTATAACGTAATAGGTTATATGGTATAACGTTATATCGTATTACGTGATATGGGATGACGTTATAACGTATTACGTTATATGGGAAGACGTTATAACGTAATAGGTTATATGGTATAACGTTATAACGTATTACGTTGTATGGTATGACGTTATAACGTAATAGGTTATATGGTATGACGCTATAACGTAATACGTTTTATGGTATGACGTTATAACGTAAATAGGTTATATGGTATGACGTTATACCGTATTACGTTATATGGGATGACGTTATAACGCATTACGTAATATGGGATGACGTTATAACGTATTACGTTATGTGGGACGACGTTATAACGTAATGCGTTATATGGGATGACGTTATAACGTATTACGTTATATGGGATGACGTTATAACGTATTACGTTATATGGGATGACGTTATAACGTATTACGTTATATGGGAAGACGTTATAACGTATTGCGTTATATGGTATGACGTTATAACGTATTACGTTATATGGGATGACGTTATAACGAATTACGTAATATGGGATGACGTTATAACGTAATAGGTTATATGGTATAACGTTATAACGTATTAGGTTATATGGTATGACGCTATAACGTATTACGTTATATGGCATGACGTTATAACGTAATACGTTATATGGTATGACGTTATAACGTCATAGGTTATACGGTATGACGTTATAACGTAATAGGTTATATGGCATGACGCTATAACGTATTACGTTATGTGGCATGATGTTATAACGTAATACGTTATATGGTATGACGTTATAACGTCATAGGTTATACGGTATGACGTTATAACGTAATAGGTTATATGGCATAACGCTATAACGTAATACGTTATATGGTATGACGTTATAACGTAAATAGATTATATGGTATGACGTTATACCGTATTACGTTATATGGGATGACGTTATAACGCATTACGTAATATGGGATGACGTTATAACGTATTACGTTATGTGGGACGACGTTATAACGTATTACGTTATATGGAATACCGTTATAACGTATTAGGTTATTTGGTATGACGTTATACCGTATTACGTTATATGGGATGATGTTATAACGCATTACGTAATATGGGATGACGTTATAACGTATTACGTTATGTGGGACGTCGTTATAACGTAATGCGTTATATGGGATGACGTTATAACGTATTACGTTATATGGGATGACGTTATAACGTATTACGTTATATGGGATGACGTTATAACGTAAATAGGTTATATGGTATGACGTTATAACGTATTACGTTACATGGGATGACGTTATAACGTATTACGTTATATGGGATGACGTTATAACGTATTACGTTATATGGGAAGACGTTATAACGTATTGCGTTATATGGTATGACGTTATAACGTATTACGTTATATGGCATGACGTTATAACGTATTACGTAATATGGGATGACGTTATAACGTAATAGGTTATATGGTATAACGTTATAACGTATTACGTTACATGGGATGACGTTATAACGTATTACGTTATATGGGAAGACGTTATAACGTAATAGGTTATATGGTATAACGTTATAACGTATTACGTTGTATGGTATGACGTTATAACGTAATAGGTTATATGGTATGACGTTATAACGTAATACGTTATATGGTATGACGTTATAACGTAAATAGGTTATATGGTATGACGTTATACCGTATTACGTTATATGGGATGACGTTATAAGGCATTACGTAATATGGGATGACGTTATAACGTATTACGTTATGTGGGACGACGTTATAACGTAATGCGTTATATGGGATGACGTTATAACGTATTACGTTATATGGGATGACGTTATAACGTATTGCGTTATATGGGATGACGTTATAACGTATTACGTAATATGGGATGACGTTATAACGTAATAGGTTATATGGTATAACGTTATAACGTATTAGGTTATATGGTATGACGCTATAACGTATTACGTTATATGGCATGACGTTATAACGTAATACGTTATATGGTATGACGTTATAACGTCATAGGTTATACGGTATGACGTTATAACGTAATAGGTTATATGGCATGACGCTATAACGTATTACGTTATGTGGCATGACGTTATAACGTAATACGTTATATGGTATGACGTTATAACGTCATAGGTTATACGGTATGACGTTATAACGTAATAGGTTATATGGCATAACGCTATAACGTAATACGTTATATGGTATGACGTTATAACGTAAATAGATTATATGGTATGACGTTATACCGTATTACGTTATATGGGATGACGTTATAACGCATTACGTAATATGGGATGACGTTATAACGTATTACGTTATGTGGGACGACGTTATAACGAATTACGTTATATGGAATACCGTTATAACGTATTAGGTTATATGGTATGACGTTATACCGAATTACGTTATATGGGATGACGTTATAACGTAATAGGTTATATGGTATAACGTTATAACGTATTACGTTATATGGGATGACGTTATAACGTAAATAGGTTATATGGTATGACGTTATACCGTATTACGTTATATGGGATGATGTTATAACGCATTACGTAATATGGGATGACGTTATAACGTATTACGTTATGTGGGACGACGTTATAACGTAATGCGTTATATGGGATGACGTTATAACGTATTACGTTATATGGGATGACGTTATAACGTATTACGTTATATGGGATGACGTTATAACGTATTACGTTATATGGGAAGACGTTATAACGTATTGCGTTATATGGTATGACGTTATAACGTATTACGTTATATGGGATGACGTTATAACGTGTTACGTAATATGGGATGACGTTATAACGTAATAGGTTATATGGTATAACGTTATAACGTATTACGTTATATGGGATGACGTTATAACGTATTACGTTATATGGGAAGACGTTATAACGTAATAGGTTATATGGTATAACGTTATAACGTATTACGTTGTATGGTATGACGTTATAACGTAATAGGTTATATGGTATGACGTTATAACGTAATACGTTATATGGTATGACGTTATAACGTAAATAGGTTATATGGTATGACGTTATACCGTATTACGTTATATGGGATGACGTTATAACGCATTACGTAATATGGGATGACGTTATAACGTATTACGTTATGTGGGACGACGTTATAACGTAATGCGTTATATGGGATGACGTTATAACGTATTACGTTATATGGGATGACGTTATAACGTATTACGTTATATGGGATGACGTTATAACGTATTACGTTAAATGGGAAGACGTTATAACGTATTGCGTTATATGTTATGACGTTATAACGTATTACGTTATATGGGATGACGTTATAACGAATTACGTAATATGGGATGACGTTTTAACGTAATAGGTTATATGGTATAACGTTATAACGTATTAGGTTATATGGTATGACGCTATAACGTATTACGTTATATGGCATGACGTTATAACGTAATACGTTATATGGTATGACGTTATAACGTCATAGGTTATACGGTATGACGTTATAACGTAATAGGTTATATGGCATGACGCTATAACGTATTACGTTATATGGCATGACGTTATAACGTAATAGGTTATATGGCATGACGCTATAACGTAATACGTTATATGGTATGACGTTATAACGTAAATAGATTATATGGTATGACGTTATACCGTATTACGTTATATGGGATGACGTTACAACGCATTACGTAATATGGGATGACGTTATAACGTATTACGTTATGTGGGACGACGTTATAACGTATTGCGTTATATGGGATGACGTTATAACGTCTTACGTTATATGGGATGACGTTATAACGTATTACGTTATATGGGATGACGTTATAACGTAATAGGTTATATGGTATAACGTTATAACGTATTACGTTATACGGGATGACATTATAACGTATTACGTAATATGGGATGACGTTATAACGTAATAGGTTATATGGTATAACGTTATAACGTATTACGTTGTATGGTATGACGTTATAACGTAATAGGTTATATGGTATGACGTTATAACGTAATACGTTATATGGTATGACGTTATAACGTAAATAGGTTATATGGTATGACGTTATACCGTATTACGTTATATGGGATGACGGTATAACGCATTACGTAATATGGGATGACGTTATAACGTATTACGTTATGTGGGACGACGTTATAACGTAATGCGTTATATGGGATGACGTTATAACGTATTACGTTATATGGGATGACGTTATAACGTATTACGTTATATGGGATGACGTTATAACGTAATAGGTTATATGGTATAACGTTATAACGTATTACTTTATATGGTATGACGTTATAGCGTCATAGGTTATACGGTATGACGTTATAACGTAACACGTCATATGGTATGACGTTATAACGTATTACGTAATATGGGACAACGGTATAACGCATTACGTTATATGGGATCACGTTATAACGTATTACGTTATATGGAATACCGTTATAACGTATTAGGTTATATGGTATGACGCTATAACGTATTACGTTATATGGCATGACGTTATAACGTAATACGTTATATGGTATGACGTTAATACGTAAATAGGTTATATAGTATGACGTTATACCGAATTACGTTATATGGTATGACATTATAACGTAAATAGGTTATATGGTATGACGTTATACCGTATTACGTTATATTGGACGACGTTATAACGTATTGCGTTATATGGTATGACGTTATAACGTATTACGTTATATGGGATGACGTTATAACGTATTACGTAATATGGGATGACGTTATAACGTAATAGGTTATATGGTATAACGTTATAACGTATTACGTTATATGGTATGACGTCATAACGTAATAGGATATAGTATGACGTTCTAACGTAATACCTTATATGGTATGACGTTATAACGTAAATAGGTTATATGGTATGACGTTATACCGTATTACGTTATATGGGATGACGTTATAACGCATTACGCAATATGGGATGACGTTATAACGTATTACGTTATGTGGGACGACGTTATAACGTATTGCGTTATATGGGATGACGTTATAACGTATTACGTTATATGGGATGATGTTATAACGTAATAGGTTATATGGTATAACGTTATAACGTATTACGTTATATGGTATGACGTCATAACGTAATAGGTTATATGGTATGAAGTAATAACGTAATACCTTATATGGTATGACGTTATAACGTAAATAGGTTATATGGTATGACGTTATACCGTATTACGTTATATGGGATGACGGTATAACGCATTACGTAATATGGGATGACGTTATAACGTATTACGTTATGTGGGACGACGTTATAACGTAATGCGTTATATGGGATGACGTTATAACGTATTACGTTATATGGGATGACGTTATAACGTATTACGTTATGTGGGATGACCTTATAACGTAATAGGTTATATGGTATGACGTTATAACGTATTACGTTATATGGGATGACGTTATAACGTATTACGTAATATGGGATGACGTTATAACGTAATAGGTTATATGGTATAACGTTATAACGTATTACGTTACATGGGATGACGTTATAACGTATTACGTTATATGGGAAGACGTTATAACGTAATAGGTTATATGGTATAACGTTATAACGTATTACGTTGTATGGTATGACGTTATAACGTAATAGGTTATATGGTATGACGTTATAACGTAATACGTTATATGGTATGACGTTATAACGTAAATAGGTTATATGGTATGACGTTATACCGTATTACGTTATATGGGATGACGTTATAACGCATTACGTAATATGGGATGACGTTATAACGTATTACGTTATGTGGGACGACGTTATAACGTAATGCGTTATATGGGATGACGTTATAACGTATTACGTTATATGGGATGACGTTATAACGTATTACGTTATATGGGATGACGTTATAACGTATTACGTTATATGGGAAGACGTTATAACGTATTACGTTATATGGGACGACGTTATAACGCATTACGTTATATGGGATGACGTTATAACGGATTACGTAATATGGGACGACGTTATAACGCATTACGTTATATCCGATGACGTTATAACGTATTACGTTATATGGAATACCGTTATAACGTATTAGGTTATATGGTAAGACGCTATAACTTATTACGTTATATGGCATGACGTTATAACGTAAATAGGTTATATGGTATGACGTTATACCGTATTACGTTATATGGGATGACGTTATAACGCATTACGTAATATGGGATTACGTTATAACGGATTACGTAATATGGGACGACGTTATAACGCATTACGTTATATGGGATGACGTTATAACGTATTACGTTATATGGAATACCGTTATAACGTACTAGGTTATATGGTATGACGCTATAACTTATTACGTTATATGGCATGACGTTATAACGTAATACGTTATATGGTATGACGTTAATACGTAAATAGGTTATATGGTATGACGTTATACCGAATTACGTTATATGGTATGACGTTATATCGTAATACGTTATATGGGATGACGTTATAACGTATTACGTAATATGGGATGACGTTATAACGTAATAGGTTATATGGTATGACGTTATAACGTAAATAGGTTATATGGTATGACGTTATACCGTATTACGTTATATGGGATGACGTTATAACGCATTACGTAATATGGGATTACGTTATAACGGATTACGTAATATGGGACGACGTTATAACGCATTACGTTATATGGGATGACGTTATAACGTATTACGTTATATGGAATACCGTTATAACGTATTAGGTTATATGGTATGACGCTATAACTTATTACGTTATATGGCATGACGTTATAACGTAATACGTTATATGGTATGACGTTAATACGTAAATAGGTTATATGGTATGACGTTATACCGAATTACGTTATATGGGATGACGCTATAACGTATTACGTTATATGGGATGATGTTATAACGCATTACGTAATATGGGATGACGTTATAACGTATTACGTTATGTGGGACGACGTTATAACGTAATGCGTTATATGGGATGACGTTATAACGTATTACGTTATATGGAATACCGTTATAACGTATTAGGTTATATGGTATGACGTTATACCGTATTACGTTATATGGGATGATGTTATAACGCATTACGTAATATGGGATGACGTTATAACGTATTACGTTATGTGGGACGACGTTATAACGTAATGCGTTATATGGGATGACGTTATAACGTATTACGTTATATGGGATGACGTTATAACGTATTACGTTATATGGGATGACGTTATAACGTATTACGTTATATGGGAAGACGTTATAACGTATTGCGTTATATGGTATGACGTTATAACGTAATAGGTTATATGGCATAACGCTATAACGTAATACGTTATATGGTATGACGTTATAACGTAAATAGATTATATGGTATGACGTTATAACGTATTACGTTATATGGAATACCGTTATAACGTATTAGGTTATATGGTATGACGCTATAACTTATTACGTTATATGGCATGACGTTATAACGTAATACGTTATATGGTATGACGTTAATACGTAAATAGGTTATATGGTATAACGTTATAACGTATTACGTTATATGGGATGACGTTATAACGTAAATAGGTTATATGTTATGACGTTATACCGTATTACGTTATATGGGATGACGTTATAACGTATTACGTAATATGGGATGACGTTATAACGTATTACGTTATGTGGGACGACGTTATAACGTATTACGTTATATGGAATACCGTTATAACGTATTAGGTTATATGGTATGACGTTATACCGTATTACGTTATATGGGATGATGTTATAACGCATTACGTAATATGGGATGACGTTATAACGTATTACGTTATGTGGGACGACGTTATAACGTAATGCGTTATATGGGATGACGTTATAACGTATTACGTTATATGGGATGACGTTATAACGTATTACGTTATATGGGATGACGTTATAACGTATTACGTTATATGGGAAGACGTTATAACGTATTGCGTTATATGGTATGACGTTATAACGTAATAGGTTATATGGCATAACGCTATAACGTAATACGTTATATGGTATGACGTTATAACGTAAATAGATTATATGGTATGACGTTATACCGTATTACGTTATATGGGATGACGTTATAACGCATTACGTAATATGGGATGACGTTATAACGTATTACGTTATGTGGGACGACGTTATAACGTATTACGTTATATGGAATACCGTTATAACGTATTAGGTTATATGGTATGACGTTATACCGAATTACGTTATATGGGATGACGTTATAACGTAATAGGTTATATGGTATAACGTTATAACGTATTACGTTATATGGGATGACGTTATAACGTAAATAGGTTATATGGTATGACGTTATACCGTATTACGTTATATGGGATGATGTTATAACGCATTACGTAATATGGGATGACGTTATAACGTATTACGTTATGTGGGAAGACGTTATAACGTATTGCGTTATCTGGTATGACGTTATAACGTAATAGGTTATATGGTATAACGTTATAACGTATTACGTTATATGGGATGACGTTATAACGTATTACGTTATATGGGAAGACGTTATAACGTAATAGGTTATATGGGATGACGTTATAACGTATTACGTTATATGGGATGACGTTATAACGTATTACGTTATATGGGAAGACGTTATAACGTATTGCGTTATATGGTATGACGTTATAACGTAATAGGTTATATGGTATAACGTTATAACGTATTACGTTATATGGGATGACGTTATAACGTATTACGTTATATGGGAAGACGTTATAACGTAATAGGTTATATGGGATGACGTTATAACGTATTACGTTATATGGGATGACGTTATAACGTGTTACGTAATATGGGATGACGTTATAACGTAATAGGTTATATGGTATAACGTTATAACGTATTGCGTTATCTGGTATGACGTTATAACGTAATAGGTTATATGGTATAACGTTATAACGTATTACGTTGTATGGTATGACGTTATAACGTAATAGGTTATATGGTATGACGTTATAACGTAATACGTTATATGGTATGACGTTATGACGTAAATGGGTTATATGGTATGACGTTAGACCGTATTACGTTATTTGGGATGACGTTATAACGCATTACGTAATATGGGATGACCTTATAACGTATTACGTTATGTGGGACGACGTTATAACGTATTACGTTATATGGGATGACGTTATAACGTGTTACGTAATATGGGATGACGTTATAACGTAATAGGTTATATGGTATAACGTTATAACGTATTACGTTATATGGGATGACGTTATAACGTATTACGTTATATGGGAAGACGTTATAACGTAATAGGTTATATGGTATAACGTTATAACGTATTACGTTGTATGGTATGACGTTATAACGTAATAGGTTATATGGTATGACGTTATAACGTAATACGTTATATGGTATGACGTTATAACGTAAATGGGTTATATGGTATGACGTTATACCGTATTACGTTATTTGGGATGACGTTATAACGCATTACGTAATATGGGATGACCTTATAACGTATTACGTTATGTGGGACGACGTTATAACGTAATGCGTTATATGGGATGACGTTATAACGTATTACGTTATATGGGATGACGTTATAACGTATTACGTTATATGGGATGACGTTATAACGTATTACGTTATATGGGAAGACGTTATAACGTATTACGTTATATGGGACGACGTTATAACGCATTACGTTATATGGGATGACGTTATAACGGATTACGTAATGTGGGACGACGTTATAACGCATTACGATATATCCGATGACGTTATAACGTATTACGTTATATGGAATACCGTTATAACGTATTAGGTTATATGGTAAGACGCTATAACTTATTACGTTATATGGCATGACGTTATAACGTAAATAGGTTATATGGTATGACGTTATACCGTATTACGTTATATGGGATGACGTTATAACGCATTACGTAATATGGGATTACGTTATAACGGATTACGTAATATGGGACGACGTTATAACGCATTACGTTATATGGGATGACGTTATAACGTATTGCGTTATATGGAATACCGTTATAACGTACTAGGTTATATGGTATGACGCTATAACTTATTACGTTATATGGCATGACGTTATAACGTAATACGTTATATGGTATGACGTTAATACGTAAATAGGTTATATGGTATGACGTTATACCGAATTACGTTATATGGTATGACGTTATAACGTAATACGTTATATGGGATGACGTTATAACGTATTACGTAATATGGGATGACGTTATAACGTAATAGGTTATATGGTATGACGTTATAACGTAAATAGGTTATATGGTATGACGTTATACCGTATTACGTTATATGGGATGACGTTATAACGCATTACGTAATATGGGATTACGTTATAACGGATTACGTAATATGGGACGACGTTATAACGCATTACGTTATATGGGATGACGTTACAACGTATTACGTTATATGGAATACCGTTATAACGTATTAGGTTATATGGTATGACGCTATAACTTATTACGTTATATGGCATGACGTTATAACGTAATACGTTATATGGTATGACGTTAATACGTAAATAGGTTATATGGTATGACGTTATACCGAATTACGTTATATGGGATGACGCTATAACGTAATAGGTTATATGGTATAACGTTATAACGTATTACGTTATATGGGATGACGTTATAACGTAAATAGGTTATATGTTATGACGTTATACCGTATTACGTTATATGGGATGACGTTATAACGTATTACGTAATATGGGATGACGTTATAACGTATTACGTTATGTGGGACGACGTTATAACGTATTACGTTATATGGAATACCGTTATAACGTATTAGGTTATATGGTATGACGTTATACCGTATTACGTTATATGGGATGATGTTATAACGCATTACGTAATATGGGATGACGTTATAACGTATTACGTTATGTGGGACGACGTTATAACGTAATGCGTTATATGGGATGACGTTATAACGTATTACGTTATATGGGATGACGTTATAACGTATTACGTTATATGGGATGACGTTATAACGTATTACGTTATATGGGAAGACGTTATAACGTATTGCGTTATATGGTATGACGTTATAACGTAATAGGTTATATGGCATAACGCTATAACGTAATACGTTATATGGTATGACGTTATAACGTAAATAGATTATATGGTATGACGTTATACCGTATTACGTTATATGGGATGACGTTATAACTCATTACGTAATATGGGATGACGTTATAACGTATTACGTTATGTGGGACGACGTTATAACGTATTACGTTATATGGAATACCGTTATAACGTATTAGGTTATATGGTATGACGTTATACCGAATTACGTTATATGGGATGACGTTATAACGTAATAGGTTATATGGTATAACGTTATAACGTATTACGTTATATGGGATGACGTTATAACGTAAATAGGTTATATGGTATGACGTTATACCGTATTACGTTATATGGGATGATGTTATAACGCATTACGTAATATGGGATGACGTTATAACGTATTACGTTATGTGGGACGACGTTATAACGTAATGCGTTATATGGGATGACGTTATAACGTATTACGTTATATGGGATGACGTTATAACGTATTACGTTATATGGGATGACGTTATAACGTATTACGTTATATGGGAAGACGTTATAACGTATTGCGTTATATGGTATGACGTTATAACGTATTACGTTATATGGGATGACGTTATAACGTGTTACGTAATATGGGATGACGTTATAACGTAATAGGTTATATGGTATAACGTTATAACGTATTACGTTATATGGGATGACGTTATAACGTATTACGTTATATGGGAAGACGTTATAACGTAATAGGTTATATGGTATAACGTTATAACGTATTACGTTGTATGGTATGACGTTATAACGTAATAGGTTATATGGTATGACGTTATAACGTAATACGTTATATGGTATGACGTTATAACGTAAATGGGTTATATGGTATGACGTTATACCGTATTACGTTATATGGGATGACGTTATAACGCATTACGTAATATGGGATGACCTTATAACGTATTACGTTATGTGGGACGACGTTATAACGTAATGCGTTATATGGGATGACGTTATAACGTATTACGTTATATGGGATGACGTTATAACGTATTACGTTATATGGGATGACTTTATAACGTATTACGTTATATGGGAAGACGTTATAACGTATTGCGTTATATGTTATGACGTTATAACGTATTACGTTATATGGGATGACGTTATAACGAATTACGTAATATGGGATGACGTTTTAACGTAATAGGTTATATGGTATAACGTTATAACGTATTAGGTTATATGGTATGACGCTATAACGTATTACGTTATATGGCATGACGTTATAACGTAATACGTTATATGGTATGACGTTATAACGTCATAGGTTATACGGTATGACGTTATAACGTAATAGGTTATATGGCATGACGCTATAACGTATTACGTTATATGGCATGACGTTATAACGTAATAGGTTATATGGCATGACGCTATATCGTAATACGTTATATGGGATGACGTTATAACGTAATAGGTTATATGGTATAACGTTATAACGTATTACGTTATACGGGATGACATTATAACGTATTACGTAATATGGGATGACGTTATAACGTAATAGGTTATATGGTATAACGTTATAACGTATTACGTTGTATGGTATGACGTTATAACGTAATAGGTTATATGGTATGACGTTATAACGTAATACGTTATATGGTATGACGTTATAACGTAAATAGGTTATATGGTATGACGTTATACCGTATTACGTTATATGGGATGACGGTATAACGCATTACGTAATATGGGATGACGTTATAACGTATTACGTTATGTGGGACGACGTTATAACGTAATGCGTTATATGGGATGACGTTATAACGTATTACGTTATATGGGATGACGTTATAACGTATTACGTTATATGGGATGACGTTATAACGTAATAGGTTATATGGTATAACGTTATAACGTATTACGTTATATGGTATGACGTTATAGCGTCATAGGTTATACGGTATGACGTTATAACGTAACACGTCATATGGTATGACGTTATAACGTATTACGTAATATGCGACGACGGTATAACGCATTACGTTATATGGGATCACGTTATAACGTATTACGTTATATGGAATACCGTTATAACGTATTAGGTTATATGGTATGACGCTATAACGTATTACGTTATATGGCATGACGTTATAACGTAATACGTTATATGGTATGACGTTAATACGTAAATAGGTTATATGGTATGACGTTATACCGCATTACGTTATATGGTATGACATTATAACGTAAATAGGTTATATGGTATGACGTTATACCGTATTACGTTATATTGGACGACGTTATAACGTATTGCGTTATATGGTATGACGTTATAACGTATTACGTTATATGGGATGACGTTATAACGTATTACGTAATATGGGATGACGTTATAACGTAATAGGATATATGGTATAACGTTATAACGTATTACGTTATATGGTATGACGTCATAACGTAATAGGTTATATGGTATGACGTTATAACGTAATACCTTATATGGTATGACGTTATAACGTAAATAGGTTATATGGTATGACGTTATACCGTATTACGTTATATGGGATGACGTTATAACGCATTACGCAATATGGGATGACGTTATAACGTATTACGTTATGTTGGACGACGTTATAACGTATTGCGTTATATGGGATGACGTTATAACGTATTACGTTATATGGGATGATGTTATAACGTAATAGGTTATATGGTATAACGTTATAACGTATTACGTTATATGGTATGACGTCATAACGTAATAGGTTATATGGTATGAAGTAATAACGTAATACCTTATATGGTATGACGTTATAACGTAAATAGGTTATATGGTATGACGTTATACCGTATTACGTTATATGGGATGACGGAATAACGCACTACGTAACATGGGATGACGTTATAACGTATTACGTTATGTGGGACGACGTTATAACGTAATGCGTTATATGGGATGACGTTATAACGTATTACGTTATATGGGATGACGTTATAACGTATTACGTTATATGGGATGACGTTATAACGTAAATAGGTTATATGGTATGACGTTATACCGTATTACGTTATATGGGATGACGTTATAACGTATTACGTTATATGGGATGACGTTATAACGTATTACGTTATATGGGAAGACGTTATAACGTATTGCGTTATATGGTATGACGTTATAACGTATTACGTTATATGGGATGACGTTATAACGTATTACGTAATATGGGATGACGTTATAACGTAATAGGTTATATGGTATAACGTTATAACGTATTACGTGATATGGGATGACGTTATAACGTATTACGTTATATTGGAAGACGTTATAACGTAATAGGTTATATGGTATAACGTTATAACGTATTACGTTGTATGGTATGACGTTATAACGTAATAGGTTATATGGTATGACGCTATAACGTAATACGTTTTATGGTATGACGTTATAACGTAAATAGGTTATATGGTATGACGTTATACCGTATTACGTTATATGGGATGACGTTATAACGCATTACGTAATATGGGATGACGTTATAACGTATTACGTTATGTGGGACGACGTTATAACGTAATGCGTTATATGGGATGACGTTATAACGTATTACGTTATATGGGATGACGTTATAACGTATTACGTTATATGGGATGACGTTATAACGTATTACGTTATATGGGAAGACGTTATAACGTATTGCGTTATATGGTATGACGTTATAACGTATTACGTTATATGGGGTGACGTTATAACGAATTACGTAATATGGGATGACGTTATAACGTAATAGGTTATATGGTATAACGTTATAACGTATTAGGTTATATGGTATGACGCTATAACGTATTACGTTATATGGCATGACGTTATAACGTAATACGTTATATGGTATGACGTTATAACGTCATAGGTTATACGGTATGACGTTATAACGTAATAGGTTATATGGCATGACGCTATAACGTATTACGTTATGTGGCATGACGTTATAACGTAATACGTTATATGGTATGACGTTATAACGTCATAGGTTATACGGTATGACGTTATAGCGTAATAGGTTATATGGCATAACGCTATAACGTAATACGTTATATGGTATGACGTTATAACGTAAATAGATTATATGGTATGACGTTATACCGTATTACGTTATATGGGATGACGTTATAACGCATTACGTAATATGGGATGACGTTATAACGTATTACGTTATGTGGGACGACGTTATAACGTATTACGTTATATGGAATACCGTTATAACGTATTAGGTTATATGGCATGACGTTATAACGTAATACGTTATATGGTATGACGTTATAACGTCATAGGTTATACGGTATGACGTTATAACGTAATAGGTTATATGGCATGACGCTATAACGTATTACGTTATGTGGCATGACGTTATAACGTAATACGTTATATGGTATGACGTTATAACGTCATAGGTTATACGGTATGACGTTATAACGTAATAGGTTATATGGCATAACGCTATAACGTAATACGTTATATGGTATGACGTTATAACGTAAATAGATTATATGGTATGACGTTATACCGTATTACGTTATATGGGATGACGTTATAACGCATTACGTAATATGGGATGACGTTATAACGTATTACGTTATGTTGGACGACGTTATAACGTATTACGTTATATGGAATACCGTTATAACGTATTAGGTTATATGGTATGACGTTATACCGTATTACGTTATATGGGATGATGTTATAACGCATTACGTAATATGGGATGACGTTATAACGTATTACGTTATGTGGGACGACGTTATAACGTAATGCGTTATATGGGATGACGTTATAACGTATTACGTTATATGGGATGACGTTATAACGTATTACGTTATATGGGATGACGTTATAACGTAAATAGGTTATATGGTATGACGTTATAACGTATTACGTTACATGGGATGACGTTATAACGTATTACGTTATATGGGATGACGTTATAACGTATTACGTTATATGGGAAGACGTTATAACGTATTGCGTTATATGGTATGACGTTATAACGTATTACGTTATATGGCATGACGTTATAACGTATTACGTAATATGGGATGACGTTATAACGTAATAGGTTATATGGTATAACGTTATAACGTATTACGTTACATGGGATGACGTTATAACGTATTACGTTATATGAGAAGACGTTATAACGTAATAGGTTATATGGTATAACGTTATAACGTATTACGTTGTATGGTATGACGTTATAACGTAATAGGTTATATGGTATGACGTTATAACGTAATACGTTATATGGTATGACGTTATAACGTAAATAGGTTATATGGTATGACGTTATACCGTATTACGTTATATGGGATGACGTCATAACGCATTACGTAATATGGGATGACGTTATAACGTATTACGTTATGTGGGACGACGTTATAACGTATTACGTGATATGGGATGACGTTATAACGTATTACGTTATATGGGAAGACGTTATAACGTAATAGGTTATATGGTATAACGTTATAACGTATTACGTTGTATGGTATGACGTTATAACGTAATAGGTTATATGGTATGACGCTATAACGTAATACGTTTTATGGTATGACGTTATAACGTAAATAGGTTATATGGTATGACGTTATACCGTATTACGTTATATGGGATGACGTTATAACGTATTACGTTATATGGGAAGACGTTATAACGTATTACGTTATATGGGACGACGTTATAACGCATTACGTTATATGGTATGACGTTATACCGTATTACGTTATATGGGATGACGTTATAACGCATTACGTAATATGGGATTACGTTATAACGGATTACGCAATATGGGACGACGTTATAACGCATTACGTTATATGGGATGACGTTATAACGTATTACGTTATATGGAATACTGTTATAACGTATTAGGTTATATGGTATGACGCTATAACTTATTACGTTATATGGCATGACGTTATAACGTAATACGTTATATGGTATGACGTTAATACGTAAATAGGTTATATGGTATGACGTTATACCGAATTACGTTATATGGGATGACGTTATAACGTAATAGGTTATATGGTATAACGTTATAACGTATTACGTTATATGGGATGACGTTATAACGTAAATAGGTTATATGGTATGACGTTATACCGTATTACGTTATATGGGATGACGTTACAACGTATTACGTTATATGGGATGACGTTATAACGTATTACGTTATATGGGAAGACGTTATAACGTATTGCGTTATATGGTATGTCGTTATAACGTATTACGTTATATGGGATGACGTTATAACGTATTACGTAATATGGGATGACGTTATAACGTAATAGGTTATATGGTATAACGTTATAACGTATTACGTGATATGGGATGACGTTATAACGTATTACGTTATATGGGAAGACGTTATAACGTAATAGGTTATATGGTATAACGTTATAACGTATTACGTTGTATGGTATGACGTTATAACGTAATAGGTTATATGGTATGACGCTATAACGTAATACGTTTTATGGTATGACGTTATAACGTAAATAGGTTATATGGTATGACGTTATACCGTATTACGTTATATGGGATGACGTTATAACGTATTACGTTATATGGGAAGACGTTATAACGTATTACGTTATATGGGACGACGTTATAACGCATTACGTTATATGGGATGACGTTATAACGGATTACGTAATATGGGACGACGTTATAACGCATTACGTTATATCCGATGACGTTATAACGTATTACGTTTTATGGAATACCTTTATAACGTATTAGGTTATATGGTATGACGCTATAACTTATTACGTTATATGGCATGACGTTATAACGTAAATAGGTTATATGGTATGACGTTATACCGTATTACGTTATATGGGATGACGTTATAACGCATTACGTAATATGGGATTACGTTATAACGGATTACGTAATATGGGACGACGTTATAACGCATTACGTTATATGGGATGACGTTATAACGTATTACGTTATATGGAATACCGTTATAACGTACTAGGTTATATGGTATGACGCTATAACTTATTACGTTATATGGCATGACGTTATAACGTAATACGTTATATGGTATGACGTTAATACGTAAATAGGTTATATGGTATGACGTTATACCGAATTACGTTATATGGTATGACGTTATAACGTAATACGTTATATGGGATGACGTTATAACGTATTACGTAATATGGGATGACGTTATAACGTAATAGGTTATATGGTATGACGTTATAACGTAAATAGGTTATATGGTATGACGTTATGCCGTATTACGTTATATGGGATGACGTTATAACGCATTACGTAATATGGGATTACGTTATAACGGATTACGTAATATGGGACGACGTTATAACGCATTACGTTATATGGGATGACGTTATAACGTATTACGTTATATGGAATACCGTTATAACGTATTAGGTTATATGGTATGACGCTATAACTTATTACGTTATATGGCATGACGTTATAACGTAATACGTTATATGGTATGACGTTAATACGTAAATAGGTTATATGGTATGACGTTATACCGAATTACGTTATATGGGATGACGTTATAACGTAATAGGTTATATGGTATAACGTTATAACGTATTACGTTATATGGGATGACGTTATAACGTAAATAGGTTATATGGTATGACGTTATACCGTATTACGTTATATGGGATGACGTTATAACGTATTACGTTATATGGGATGACGTTATAACGTATTACGTTATATGGGAAGACGTTATAACGTATTACGTTATATGGGATGACGTTATAACGTATTACGTTATATGGGATGACGTTATAACGTAATAGGTTATATGGTATAACGTTATAACGTATTACGTTATATGGGATTACGTTATAACGGATTACGTAATATGGGACGACGTTATAACGCATTACGTTATATGGGATGACGTTATAACGTATTACGTTATATGGAATACCGTTATAACGTATTAGGTTATATGGTATGACGCTATAACTTATTACGTTATATGGCATGACGTTATAACGTAATACGTTATATGGTATGACGTTAATACGTAAATAGGTTATATGGTATGACGTTATACCGAATTACGTTATATGGGATGACGTTATAACGTAATAGGTTATATGGTATAACGTTATAACGTATTACGTTATATGGGATGACGTTATAACGTAAATAGCTTATATGGGATTACGTTATAACGTATTACGTTATGTGGGACGACGTTATAACGTAATGCGTTATATGGGATGACGTTATAACGTATTACGTTATATGGGATGACGTTATAACGTATTACGTTATATGGGATGACGTTATAACGTATTACGTTATATGGGATGACGTTATAACGTAATAGGTTATATGGTATAACGTTATAACGTATTACGTTATATGGTATGACGTTATAACGTATTACGTAATATGGGACGACGTTATAACGCATTACGTTATATGGGATGACGTTATAACGTATTACGTTATATGGAATACCGTTATAACGTATTAGGTTATATTGTATGACGCTATAACGTATTACGTTATATGGCATGACGTTATAACGTAATGCGTTATATGGTATGACGTTAATACGTAAATAGGTTACATGGTATGAAGTTATACCGAATTACGTTATATGGGATGACGTTATAACGTAATAGGTTATATGGTATAACGTTATAACGTATTACGTTATATGGGATGACGTTATAACGTCATATATTATACGGTATGACGTTATAACGTAATACGTCATATGGTATGACGTTATAACGTATTACGTAATATGGGACTACGTTATAACGCATTACGTTATATGGGATGACGTTATAACGTATTACGTTATATGGAATACCGTTATAACGTATTAGGTTATATGGTATGACGCTATAACGTATTACGTTATATGGCATGACGTTATAACGTAATACGTTATGTGGTATGACGTTAATACGTAAATAGGTTATATGGTATGAAGTTATACCGAATTACGTTATATGGGATGACGTTATAACGTAATAGGTTATATGGTATAACGTTATAACGTATTACGTTATATGGGATGACGTTATAACGTAAATAGGTTATATGGTATGACGTTATACCGTATTACGTTATATGGGATGACGTTATAACGCATAACGTAATATGGGACGACGTTGTAACGCATTACGTTATATGGTATGACGTTATAACGTAATACGTTATGTGGTATGACGTTATAACGTTAATAGGTTATATGGTATGACGTTGTACCGAATTACGTTATATGGTATGACGTTATAACGTAAATAGGTTATATGGTATGACGTTATACCGTATTACGTTATATGGGATGACGTTATAACGCATTACGTAATATGGGATTACGTTATAACGGATTACGTAATATGGGACGACGTTATAACGCATTACGTTATATGGGATGACGTTATAAAGTATTACGTTATATGGAATACCGTTATAACGTATTAGGTTATATGGTATGACGCTATAACTTATTACGTTATATGGCATGACGTTATAACGTAATGCGTTATATGGTATGACGTTAATACGTAAGTAGGTTATGTGGTATGACGTTATACCGAATTACGTTATATGGGATGACGTTATAACGTAATAGGTTATATGGTATAACGTTATAACGTATTACGTTATATGGGATGACGTTATAACGTAAATAGGTTATATGGTATGACGTTATACCGTATTACGTTATATGGCATGACGTTATAACGTAATACGTTATATGGTATGACGTTAATACGTAAATAGGATATATGGTATGACGTTATACCGAATTACGTTATATGGGATGACGTTATAACGTAATAGGTTATATGGTAACGTTATAACGTATTACGTTATATGGAATACCGTTATAACGTATTAGGTTATATGGTATTACGCTATAACTTATTACGTTATATGGTATGACGTTATGACGTCATAGGTTATACGGTATGACGTTATAACGTAATACGTCATATGGTATGACGTTATAACGTATTACGTAATATGGGACTACGTTATAACGCATTACGTTATATGGGATGACGTTATAACGTATTACGTTATATGGAATACCGTTAGAACGTATTAGGTTATATGGTATGACGTTATACCGTATTACGTTATATGGGATGACGTTATAACGCATTACGTAATATGGGATGACGTTATAACGTATTACGTTATATGGTATGACGTTATAACGTAAATAGGTTATATGGTATGACGTTATACCGTATTACGTTATATGGGATGACGTTATAACGCATTACGTAATATGGGATGACGTTATAACGTATTACGTTATGTGGGACGACGTTATAACGTAATGCGTTATATGGGATGACGTTATAACGTATTACGTTATATGGGATGACGTTATAACGTATTACGTTATATGGGATGACGTTATAACGTATTACGTTATATGGGATGACGTTATAACGTATTACGTTATATGGGAAGACGTTATAACGTATTAGGTTATATGGTATGACGTTATAACGTAATACGTTATATGGTATGACGTTATAACGTCATAGGTTATACGGTATGACGTTATAACGTAATAGGTTATATGGCATGACGCTATAACGTATTACGTTATATGGCATGACGTTATAACGTAATAGGTTATATGGGATGACGTTATAACGAATTACGTAATATGGGATGACGTTTTAACGTAATAGGTTATATGGCATAACGTTATAACGTATTAGGTTATATGGTATGACGCTATAACGTATTACGTTATATGGCATGACGTTATAACGTAATACGTTATATGGTATGACGTTATAACGTCATAGGTTATACGGTATGACGTTATAACGTAATAGGTTATATGGCATGACGTTATAACGTATTACGTAATATGGGACTACGTTATAACGCATTACGTTATATGGGATGACGTTATAACGTATTACGTTATATGGAATACCGTTAGAACGTATTAGGTTATATGGTATGACGTTATACCGTATTACGTTATATGGGATGACGTTATAACGCATTACGTAATATGGGATGACGTTATAACGTATTACGTTATATGGTATGACGTTATAACGTAAATAGGTTATATGGTATGACGTTATACCGTATTACGTTATATGGGATGACGTTATAACGCATTACGTAATATGGGATGACGTTATAACGTATTACGTTATGTGGGACGACGTTATAACGTAATGCGTTATATGGGATGACGTTATAACGTATTACGTTATATGGGATGACGTTATAACGTATTACGTTATATGGGATGACGTTATAACGTATTACGTTATATGGGAAGACGTTATAACGTATTAGGTTATATGGTATGACGTTATAACGTAATACGTTATATGGTATGACGTTATAACGTCATAGGTTATACGGTATGACGTTATAACGTAATAGGTTATATGGCATGACGCTATAACGTATTACGTTATATGTTATGACGTTATAACGTATTACGTTATATGGGATGACGTTATAACGAATTACGTAATATGGGATGACGTTTTAACGTAATAGGTTATATGGCATAACGTTATAACGTATTAGGTTATATGGTATGACGCTATAACGTATTACGTTATATGGCATGACGTTATAACGTAATACGTTATATGGTATGACGTTATAACGTCATAGGTTATACGGTATGACGTTATAACGTAATAGGTTATATGGCATGACGCTATAACGTATTACGTTATATGGCATGACGTTATAACGTAATAGGTTATATGGCATGACGCTATAACGTAATACGTTATATGGTATGACGTTATAACGTAAATAGATTATATGGTATGACGTTATAACGTATTACGTTATATGGGATGACGTTATAACGTATTACGTTATATGGGAAGACGTTATAACGTATTGCGTTATATGTTATGACGTTATAACGTATTGCGTTATATGGGATGACGTTATAACGTCTTACGTTATATGGGATGACGTTATAACGTATTACGTTATATGGGATGACGTTATAACGTAATAGGTTATATGGTATAACGTTATAACGTATTACGTTATACGGGATGACATTATAACGTATTACGTAATATGGGATGACGTTATAACGTAATAGGTTATATGGTATAACGTTATAACGTATTACGTTGTATGGTATGACGTTATAACGTAATAGGTTATATGGTATGACGTTATAACGTAATACGTTATATGGTATGACGTTATAACGTAAATTGGTTATATGGTATGACGTTATACCGTATTACGTTATATGGGATGACGGTATAACGCATTACGTAATATGGGATGACGTTATAACGTATTACGTTATGTGGGACGACGTTATAACGTAATGCGTTATATGGGATGACGTTATAACGTATTACGTTATATGGGATGACGTTATAACGTATTACGTTATATGGGATGACGTTATAACGTAATAGGTTATATGGTATAACGTTATAACGTATTACGTTTTATGGTATGACGTTATAGCGTCATAGGTTATACGGTATGACGTTATAACGTAACACGTCATATGGTATGACGTTATAACGTATTACGTAATATGGGATGACGGAATAACGCATTACGTTATATGGGATCACGTTACAACGTATTACGTTATATGGAATACCGTTATAACGTATTAGGTTATATGGTATGACGCTATAACGTATTACGTTATATGGCATGACGTTATAACGTAATACGTTATATGGTATGACGTTAATACGTAAATAGGTTATATGGTATGACGTTATACCGAATTACGTTATATGGTATGACATTATAACGTAAATAGGTTATATGGTATGACGTTATACCGTATTACGTTATATTGGACGACGTTATAACGTATTGCGTTATATGGTATGACGTTATAACGTATTACGTTATATGGGATGACGTTATAACGTATTACGTAATATGGGATGACGTTATAACGTAATAGGTTATATGGTATAACGTTATAACGTATTACGTTATATGGTATGACGTCATAACGTAATAGGTTATATGGTATGACGTAATAACGTAATACCTTATATGGTATGACGTTATAACGTAAATAGGTTATATGGTATGACGTTATACCGTATTACGTTATATGGGATGACGTTATAACGCATTACGCAATATGGGATGACGTTATAACGTATTACGTTATGTGGGACGACGTTATAACGTATTGCGTTATATGGGATGACGTTATAACGTATTACGTTATATGGGATGATGTTATAACGTAATAGGTTATATGGTATAACGTTATAACGTATTACGTTATATGGTATGACGTCATAACGTAATAGGTTATATGGTATGAAGTAATAACGTAATACCTTATATGGTATGACGTTATAACGTAAATAGGTTATATGGTATGACGTTATACCGTATTACGTTATATGGGATGACGGTATAACGCATTACGTAATATGGGATGACGTTATAACGTATTACGTTATGTGGGACGACGTTATAACGTAATGCGTTATATGGGATGACGTTATAACGTATTACGTTATATGGGATGACGTTATAACGTATTACGTTATATGGGATGACGTTATAACGTAATAGGTTATATGGTATGACGTTATAACGTATTACGTTATATGGGATGACGTTATAACGTATTACGTAATATGGGATGACGTTATAACGTAATAGGTTATATGGTATAACGTTATAACGTAATTCGTTATATGGTATGACGTTATAACGTCATAGGTTATACGGTATGACGTTATAACGTAATAGGTTATATGGTATAACGTTATAACGTATTAGGTTATATGGTATGACGCTCTAACGTATTACGTTATATGGCATGACGTTATAACGTAATTCGTTATATGGTATGACGTTAATACGTAAATAGGTTATATGGTATGAAGTTATACCGAATTACGTTAGATGGGATGACGTTATAACGTATTAGGTTATATGGTATGACGCTATAACTTATTACGTTATATGGGATGACGTTATAACGTATTACGTTATATGGGATGACGTTATAACGTCATATATTATACGGTATGACGTTATAACGTAATACGTCATATGGTATGACGTTATAACGTATTACGTAATATGGGACTACGTTATAACGCATTACGTTATATGGGATGACGTTATAACGTATTACGTTATATGGAATACCGTTATAACGTATTAGGTTATATGGTATGACGCTATAACGTATTACGTTATATGGCATGACGTTATAACGTAATACGTTATGTGGTATGACGTTAATACGTAAATAGGTTATATGGTATGAAGTTATACCGAATTACGTTATATGGGATGACGTTATAACGTAATAGGTTATATGGTATAACGTTATAACGTATTACGTTATATGGGATGACGTTATAACGTAAATAGGTTATATGGTATGACGTTATACCGTATTACGTTATATGGGATGACGTTATAACGCATAACGTAATATGGGACGACGTTGTAACGCATTACGTTATATGGCATGACGTTATAACGTAATACGTTATGTGGTATGACGTTATAACGTTAATAGGTTATATGGTATGACGTTGTACCGAATTACGTTATATGGTATGACGTTATAACGTAAATAGGTTATATGGTATGACGTTATACCGTATTACGTTATATGGGATGACGTTATAACGCATTACGTAATATGGGATTACGTTATAACGGATTACGTAATATGGGACGACGTTATAACGCATTACGTTATATGGGATGACGTTATAAAGTATTACGTTATATGGAATACCGTTATAACGTATTAGGTTATATGGTATGACTCTATAACTTATTACCTTATATGGCATGACGTTATAACGTAATACGTTATATGGTATGACGTTAATACGTAAATAGGTTATATGGTATGACGTTATACCGAATTACGTTATATGGGATGACGTTATAACGTAATAGGTTATATGGTATAACGTTATAACGTATTACGTTATATGGGATGACGTTATAACGTAAATAGGTTATATGGTATGACGTTATACCGTATTACGTTATATGGCATGACGTTATAACGTAATACGTTATATGGTATGACGTTGATACGTAAATAGGATATATGGTATGACGTTATACCGAATTACGTTATATGGGATGACGTTATAACGTAATAGGTTATATGGTAACGTTATAACGTATTACGTTATATGGAATACCGTTATAACGTATTAGGTTATATGGTATGACGCTATAACTTATTACGTTATATGGTATGACGTTATGACGTCATAGGTTATACGGTATGACGTTATAACGTAATACGTCATATGGTATGACGTTATAACGTATTACGTAATATGGGACTACGTTATAACGCATTACGTTATATGGGATGACGTTATAACGTATTACGTTATATGGAATACCGTTAGAACGTATTAAGTTATATGGTATGACGCTATAACGTATTACGTTATATGGCATGACTTTATAACGTAATACGTTATATGGTATGACGTTAATACGTAAATAGGTTATATGGTATAACGTTATACCGAATTACGTTATATGGGATGACGTTATAACGTAAATAGGTTATATGGTATGACGTTATACCGTATTACGTTATATGGCATGACGTTATAACGTAATACCTTATATGGTATGACGTTAATACGTAAATAGGTTATATGGTATAACGTTATACCGAATTACGTTATATGGGATGACGTTATAACGTAATAGGTTATATGGTAACGTTATAACGTATTACGTTATATGGAATACCGTTATAACTTATTAGGTTATATGGTATGACGCTATAACTTATTACGTTATATGGTATGACGTTATAACGTCATATGTTATACGGTATGACGTTATAACGTAATACGTCATATGGTATGACATTATAACGTAATACGTCATATGGTATGACATTATAACGTATTACGTAATATGGGACTACGTTATAACGCATTACGTTATATGGGATGACGTTATAACGTATTACGTTATATGGAATACCGTTATAACGTATTAGGTTATATGGTATGACGCTATAACGTATTACGTTATATGGCATGACGTTATAACGTAATACGTTATATGGTATGACGTTAATACGTAAATAGGTTATATGGTATGAAGTTATACCGAATTACGTTAGATGGGATGACGTTATAACGTAATAGGTTATATGGTATAACGTTATAACGTATTACGTTATATGGGATGACGTTATAACGTAAATAGGTTATATGGTATGACGTTATACCGTATTACGTTATATGGGATGACGTTATAACGCATTACGTAATATGGGACGACGTTATAACGCATTACGTTATATGGGATGACGTTATAACGTATTACGTTATATGGAATACCGTTATAACGTATTAGGTTATATGGGATGACGCTATAACGTATTACGTTATATGGCATGACGTTATAACGTAATACGTTATGTGGTATGACGTTATAACGTTAATAGGTTATATGGTATGACGTTATACCGAATTACGTTATATGGTATGACGTTATAACGTAAATAGGTTATATGGTATGACGCTATAACGTAATACGTTATATGGTATGAAGTTATAACGTAAATAGGTTATATGGTATGACGTTATACCGTATTACGTTATATGGGATGACGTTATAACGCATTACGTTATGTGGGACGACGTTATAACGTAATGCGTTATATGGGATGACGTTATAACGTATTACGTTATATGGGATGACGTTGTAACGTAATAGGTTATATGGTATAACGTTATAACGTATTACGTTATATGGTATGACGTCATAACGTTATAGGTTATATGGTATGACGTTATAACGTAATACCTTATATGGTATGACGTTATAACGTAAATAGGTTATATGGTATGACGTTATACCGTATTACGTTATATGGGATGACGTTATAACGCATTACGTAATATGGGACGACGTTATAACGCATTACGTTATATGGGATGACGTTATAACGTATTACGTTATATGGAATACCGTTATAACGTATTAGGTTATATGGGATGACGTTATAACGTATTACGTTATATGAGAAGACGTTATAACGTATTGCGTTATATGGTATGACGTTATAACGTATTACGTTATATGGGATGACGTTATAACGTATTACGTAATATGGTATGACGTTATAACGTATTACGTAATATGGGACGACGTTATAACGCATTACGTTATATGGGATGACGTTATAACGTATTACGTTATATGGATTACCGTTATAACGTATTAGGTTATATGGTATGACGCTATAACGTATTACGTTATATGGCATGACGTTATAACGTAATACGTTATATGGTATGACGTTAATACGTAAATAGGTTATATGGTATGACGTTATACCGAATTACGTTATATGGTTTGACATTATAACGTAAATAGGTTATATGGTATGACGTTATACCGTATTACGTTATATTGGACGACGTTATAACGTATTGCGTTATATGGTATGACGTTATAACGTATTACGTTATATGGGATGACGTTATAACGTATTACGTAATATGGGATGACGTTGTAACGTAATAGGTTATATGGTATAACGTTATAACGTATTACGTTATATGGGATGACGTTATAACGTAATAGGTTATATGGTATAACGTTATAACGTATTACGTTATATGGGATGACGTTATAACGTAAATAGGTTATATGGTATGACGTTATACCATATTACGTTATATGGGATGACGTTATAACGCATTACGTAATATGGGACGACGTTATAACGCATTACGTTATATGGGATGACGTTATAACGTATTACGTTATATGGAATACCGTTATAACGTATTAGGTTATATGGGATGACGCTATAACGTATTACGTTATATGGCATGACGTTATAACGTAATACGTTGTGTGGTATGACGTTATAACGTTAATAGGTTATATGGTATGACGTTATACCGAATTACGTTATATGGTATGACGTTATAACGTAAATAGGTTATATGGTATGACGCTATAACGTAATACGTTATATGGTATGAAGTTATAACGTAAATAGGTTATATGGTATGACGTTATACCGTATTACGTTATATGGGATGACGTTATAACGCATTACGTTATGTGGGACGACGTTATAACGTAATGCGTTATATGGGATGACGTTATAACGTATTACGTTATATGGGATGACGTTATAACGTATTACGTTATATGGGATGACGTTATAACGTATTACGTTATATGAGAAGACGTTATAACGTATTGCGTTATATGGGACGACGTTATAACGCATTACGTTATATGGGATGACGTTATAACGTATTACGTTATATGGAATACCGTTATAACGTATTAGGTTATATGGTATGACGCTATAACGTATTACGTTATATGGCATGACGTTATAACGTAATACGTTATATGGTATGACGTTAATACGTAAATAGGTTATATGGTATGACGTTATACCGAATTACGTTATATGGTATGACATTATAACGTAAATAGGCTATATGGTATGACGTTATACCGAATTACGTTATATTGGACGACGTTATAACGTATTGCGTTATATGGTATGACGTTATAACGTATTACGTTATATGGGATGACGTTATAACGTATTACGTAATATGGGATGACGTTATAACGTAATAGGTTATATGGAATACCGTTATAACGTATTAGGTTATATGGTATGACGCTATAACTTATTACGTTATATGGCATGACGTTATAACGTAATACGTTATATGGTATGACGTTAATACGTAAATAGGTTATATGGTATGACGTTATACCGAATTACGTTATATGGGATGACGTTATAACGTAATAGGTTATATGGTATAACGTTATAACGTATTACGTTACATGGGATGACGTTATAACGTAAATAGGTTATATGGTATGACGTTATACCGTATTACGTTATATGGGATGACGTTATAACGTATTACGTTATATGGGATGACGTTATAACATATTACGTTATATGGGAAGACGTTATAACGTATTGCGTTATATGGTATGACGTTATAACGTATTACGTTATATGGGATGACGTTATAACGTATTACGTAATATGGGATGACGTTATAACGTAATAGGTTATATGGTATAACGTTATAACGTATTACGTGATATGGGATGACCTTATAACGTATTACGTTATATGGGAAGACGTTATAACGTATTGCGTTATATGGTATGACGTTAATACGTAAATAGGTTATATGGTATGACGTTATACCGAATTACGTTGTATGGTATGACGTTATAACGTAATAGGTTATATGGTATGACGTTATAACGTAATGCGTTTTATGGTATGACATTATAACGTAAATAGGTTATATGGTATGACGTTATACCGTATTACGTTATATGGGATGACGTTATAACGCATTACGTAATATGGGATGACGTTATAACGTATTACGTTATATGGGAAGACGTTATAACGTATTGCGTTATATGGTATGACGTTATAACGTATTACGTTATATGGGATGACGTTATAACGAATTACGTAATATGGGATGACGTTATAACGTAATAGGTTATATGGTATAACGTTATAACGTATTAGGTTATATGGTATGACGCTATAACGTATTACGTTATATGGCATGAGGTTATAACGTAATACGTTATATGGTATGACGTTATAACGTCATAGGTTATACGGTATGACGTTATAACGTAATAGGTTATATGGCATGACGCTATAACGTATTACGTTATGTGGCATGATGTTATAACGTAATACGTTATATGGTATGACGTTATAACGTCATAGGTTATACGGTATGACGTTATAACGTAATAGGTTATATGGCATAACGCTATAACGTAATACGTTATATGGTATGACGTTATAACGTAAATAGATTATATGGTATGACGTTATACCGTATTACGTTATATGGGATGACGTTATAACGCATTACGTAATATGGGATGACGTTATAACGTATTACGTTATGTGGGACGACGTTATAACGTATTACGTTATATGGAATACCGTTATAACGTATTAGGTTATATGGTATGACGTTATACCGTATTACGTTATATGGGATGATGTTATAACGCATTACGTAATATGGGATGACGTTATAACGTATTACGTTATGTGGGACGACGTTATAACGTAATGCGTTATATGGGATGACGTTATAACGTATTACGTTATATGGGATGTCGTTATAACGTATTACGTTATATGGGATGACGTTATAACGTATTACGTTATATGGCATGACGTTATAACGTAATACGTTGTGTGGTATGACGTTATAACGTTAATAGGTTATATGGTATGACGTTATACCGAATTACGTTATATGGTATGACGTTATAACGTAAATAGGTTATATGGTATGACGCTATAACGTAATACGTTATATGGTATGAAGTTATAACGTAAATAGGTTATATGGTATGACGTTATACCGTATTACGTTATATGGGATGACGTTATAACGCATTACGTTATGTGGGACGACGTTATAACGTAATGCGTTATATGGGATGACGTTATAACGTATTACGTTATATGGGATGACGTTATAACGTATTACGTTATATGGGATGACGTTATAACGTATTACGTTATATGAGAAGACGTTATAACGTATTGCGTTATATGGTATGACGTTATAACGTATTACGTTATATGGGATGACGTTATAACGTATTACGTAATATGGTATGACGTTATAACGTATTACGTAATATGGGACGACGTCATAACGCATTACGTTATATGGGATGACGTTATAACGTATTACGTTATATGGAATACCGTTATAACGTATTAGGTTATATGGTATGACGCTATAACGTATTACGTTATATGGCATGACGTTATAACGTAATACGTTATATGGTATGACGTTAATACGTAAATAGGTTATATGGTATGACGTTATACCGAATTACGTTATATGGTATGACATTATAACGTAAATAGGTTATATGGTATGACGTTATACCGTATTACGTTATATTGGACGACGTTATAACGTATTGCGTTATATGGTATGACGTTATAACGTATTACGTTATATGGGATGACGTTATAACGTATTACGTAATATGGGATGACGTTATAACGTAATAGGTTATATGGAATACCGTTATAACGTATTAGGTTATATGGTATGACGCTATAACTTATTACGTTATATGGCATGACGTTATAACGTAATACGTTATATGGTATGACGTTAATACGTAAATAGGTTATATGGTATGACGTTATACCGAATTACGTTAAATGGGATGACGTTATAACGTAATAGGTTATATGGTATAACGTTATAACGTATTACGTTATATGGGATGACGTTATAACGTAAATAGGTTATATGGTATGACGTTATACCGTATTACGTTATATGGGATGACGTTATAACGTATTACGTTATATGGGATGACGTTATAACATATTACGTTATATGGGAAGACGTTATAACGTATTGCGTTATATGGTATGACGTTATAACGTATTACGTTATATGGGATGACGTTATAACGTATTACGTAATATGGGATGACGTTATAACGTAATAGGTTATATGGTATAACGTTATAACGTATTACGTGATATGGGATGACCTTATAACGTATTACGTTATATGGGAAGACGTTATAACGTATTGCGTTATATGGTATGACGTTAATACGTAAATAGGTTATATGGTATGACGTTATACCGAATTACGTTGTATGGTATGACGTTATAACGTAATAGGTTATATGGTATGACGTTATAACGTAATGCGTTTTATGGTATGACATTATAACGTAAATAGGTTATATGGTATGACGTTATACCGTATTACGTTATATGGGATGACGTTATAACGCATTACGTAATATGGGATGACGATATAACGTAATAGGTTATATGGTATAACGTTATAACGTATTAGGTTATATGGTATGACGCTATAACGTATTACGTTATATGGCATGAGGTTATAACGTAATACGTTATATGGTATGACGTTATAACGTCATAGGTTATACGGTATGACGTTATAACGTAATAGGTTATATGGCATGACGCTATAACGTATTACGTTATGTGGCATGACGTTATAACGTAATACGTTATATGGTATGACGTTATAACGTCATAGGTTATACGGTATGACGTTATAACGTAATAGGTTATATGGCATAACGCTATAACGTAATACGTTATATGGTATGACGTTATAACGTAAATAGATTATATGGTATGACGTTATACCGTATTACGTTATATGGGATGACGTTATAACGCATTACGTAATATGGGATGACGTTATAACGTATTACGTTATGTGGGACGACGTTATAACGTATTACGTTATATGGAATACCGTTATAACGTATTAGGTTATATGGTATGACGTTATACCGTATTACGTTATATGGGATGATGTTATAACGCATTACGTAATATGGGATGACGTTATAACGTATTACGTTATGTGGGACGACGTTATAACGTAATGCGTTATATGGGATGACGTTATAACGTATTACGTTATATGGGATGTCGTTATAACGTATTACGTTATATGGGATGACGTTATAACGTATTACGTTATATGGGAAGACGTTATAACGTATTGCGTTATGTGGTATGACGTTATAACGTATTACGTTATATGGGATGACGATATAACGTGTTACGTAATATGGGATGACGTTATAACGTAATAGGTTATATGGTATAACGTTATAACGTATTACGTTATATGGGATGACGTTATAACGTATTACGTTATATGGGAAGACGTTATAACGTAATAGGTTATATGGTATAACGTTATAACGTATTACGTTGTATGGTATGACGTTATAACGTAATAGGTTATATGGTATAACGTTATAACGTATTACGTTATATGGGATGACGTTATAACGTATTACGTTATATGGGAAGACGTTATAACGTAATAGGTTATATGGTATAACGTTATAACGTATTAGGTTGTATGGTATGACGTTATAACGTAAATAGATTATATGGTATGACGTTATACCGTATTACGTTATATGGGATGACGTTATAACGTCTTACGTTATATGGGATGACGTTATAACGTAATAGGTTATATGGCATGACGCTATAACGTATTACGTTATATGGCATGACGTTATAACGTAATAGGTTATATGACATGACGCTATAACGTAATACGTTATATGGTATGACGTTATAACGTAAATAGATTATATGGTATGACGTTATACCGTATTACGTTATATGGGATGACGTTATAACGCATTACGTAATATGGGATGACGTTATAACGTATTACGTTATGTGGGACGACGTTATAACGTATTGCGTTATATGGGATGACGTTATAACGTCTTACGTTATATGGGATGACGTTATAACGTATTACGTTATATGGGATGACGTTATAACGTAATAGGTTATATGGTATAACGTTATAACGTATTACGTTATACGGGATGACATTATAACGTATTACGTAATATGGGATGACGTTATAACGTAATAGGTTATATGGTATAATGTTATAACGTATTACGTTGTATGGTATGACGTTATAACGTAATAGGTTATATGGTATGACGTTATAACGTAATACGTTATATGGTATGACGTTATAACGTAAATAGGTTATATGGTATGACGTTATACCGTATTACGTTATATGGGATGACGGTGTAACGCATTACGTAATATGGGATGACGTTATAACGTATTACGTTATGTGGGACGACGTTATAACGTAATGCGTTATATGGGATGACGTTATAACGTATTACGTTATATGGGATGACGTTATAACGTATTACGTTATATGGGATGACGTTATAACGTAATAGGTTATATGGTATAACGTTATAACGTATTACGTTTTATGGTATGACGTTATAGCGTCATAGGTTATACGGTATGACGTTATTACGTAACACGTCATATGGTATGACGTTATAACGTATTACGTAATATGGGACGACGGTATAACGCATTACGTTATATGGGATCACGTTATAACGTATTACGTTATATGGAATACCGTTATAACGTATTAGGTTATATGGTATGACGCTATAACGTATTACGTTATATGGCATGACGTTATAACGTAATACGTTATATGGTATGACGTTAATACGTAAATAGGTTATATGGTATGACGTTATACCGAATTACGTTATATGGTATGACATTATAACGTAAATAGGTTATATGGTATGACGTTATACCGTATTACGTTATATTGGACGACGTTATAACGTATTGCGTTATATGGTATGACGTTATAACGTATTACGTTATATGGGATGACGTTATAACGTATTACGTAATATGGGATGACGTTATAACGTAATAGGTTATATGGTATAACGTTATAACGTATTACGTTATATGGTATGACGTCATAACGTAATAGGTTATATGGTATGACGTTATAACGTAATACCTTATATGGTATGACGTTATAACGTAAATAGGTTATATGGTATGACGTTATACCGTATTACGTTATATGGGATGACGGTATAACGCATTACGTAATATGGGATGACGTTATAACGTATTACGTTATGTGGGACGACGTTATAACGTAATGCGTTATATGGGATGACGTTATAACGTATTACGTTATATGGTATGACGTTATAACGTAAATAGATTATATGGTATGACGTTATAACGTAATAGGTTATATGGCATGACGCTATAACGTAATACGTTATATGGTATGACGTTAATACGTAAATATTTTATATGGTATGACGTTATACCGAATTACGTTATATGGGATGACGTTATAACGTATTACGTTATGTGGGACGACGTTATAACGTATTGCGTTATATGGAATGACGTTATAACGTCTTACGTTATATGGGATGACGTTATAACGTATTACGTAATGTGGGATGACGTTATAACGTATTACGTTATGTGGGACGACGTTATAACGTATTGCGTTATATGGAATGACGTTATAACGTCTTACGTTATATGGGATGACGTTATAACGTATTACGTTATATGGGATGACGTTATAACGTAATAGGTTATATGGTATAACGTTATAACGTATTACGTTATATGGTATGACGTTATAACGTATTACGTAATATGGGACGACGTTATAACGCATTACGTTATATGGGATGACGTTATAACGTATTACGTTATATGGAATACCGTTATAACGTATTAGGTTATATGGTATGACTCTATAACGTATTACGTTATATGGCATGACGTTATAACGTAATACGTTATATGGTATGACGTTAATACGTAAATAGGTTACATGGTATGAAGTTATACCGAATTACGTTATATGGGATGACGTTATAACGTATTACGTTATATGGAATACCGTTATAACGTATTAGGTTATATGGTATGACGTTATACCGAATTACGTTATATGGGATGACGTTATAACGTAATAGGTTATATGGTATAACGTTATAACGTATTACGTTATATGGGAAGACGTTATAACGTATTGCGTTATATGGTATGACGTTATAACGTATTACGTTATATGGGATGACGTTATAACGTATTACGTAATATGCGATGACGTTATAACGTAATAGGTTATATGGTATAACGTTATAACGTATTACGTGATATGGGATGACCTTATAACGTATTACGTTATATGGGAAGACGTTATAACGTATTGCGTTATATGGTATGACGTTAATACGTAAATAGGTTATATGGTATGACGTTATACCGAATTACGTTGTATGGTATGACGTTATAACGTAATAGGTTATATGGTATGACGTTATAACGTAATGCGTTTTATGGTATGACATTATAACGTAAATAGGTTATATGGTATGACGTTATACCGTATTACGTTATATGGGATGACGTTATAACGCATTACGTAATATGGGATGACGTTATAACGTATTACGTTATGTGGGACGACGTTATAACGTAATGCGTTATATGGGATGACGTTATAACGTATTACGTTATATGGGATGACGTTATAACGTATTACGTTATATGGGATGACGTTATAACGTATTACGTTATATGGGAAGACGTTATAACGTATTGCGTTATATGGTATGACGTTATAACGTATTACGTTATATGGGATGACGTTATAACGAATTACGTAATATGGGATGACGTTATAACGTAATAGGTTATATGGTATAACGTTATAACGTATTAGGTTATATGGTATGACGCTATAACGTATTACGTTATATGGCATGAGGTTATAACGTAATACGTTATATGGTATGACGTTATAACGTCATAGGTTATACGGTATGACGTTATAACGTAATAGGTTATATGGCATGACGCTATAACGTATTACGTTAAGTGGCATGACGTTATAACGTAATACGTTATATGGTATGACGTTATAACGTCATAGGTTTTACGGTATGACGTTATAACGTAATAGGTTATATGGCATAACGCTATAACGTAATACGTTATATGGTATGACGTTATAACGTAAATAGATTATATGGTATGACGTTATACCGTATTACGTTATATGGGATGACGTTATAACGCATTACGTAATATGGGATGACGTTATAACGTATTACGTTATGTGGGACGACGTTATAACGTATTACGTTATATGGAATACCGTTATAACGTATTAGGTTATATGGTATGACGTTATACCGTATTACGTTATATGGGATGATGTTATAACGCATTACGTAATATGGGATGACGTTATAACGTATTACGTTATGTGGGACGACGTTATAACGTAATGCGTTATATGGGATGACGTTATAACGTATTACGTTATATGGGATGTCGTTATAACGTATTACGTTATATGGGATGACGTTATAACGTATTACGTTATATGGGAAGACGTTATAACGTACTGCGTTATATGGTATGACGTTATAACGTATTACGTTATATGGGATGACGATATAACGTGTTACGTAATATGGGATGACGTTATAACGTAATAGGTTATATGGTATAACGTTATAACGTATTACGTTATATGGGATGACGTTATAACGTATTACGTTATATGGGAAGACGTTATAACGTAATAGGTTATATGGTATAACGTTATAACGTATTACGTTGTATGGTATGACGTTATAACGTAATAGGTTATATGGTATAACGTTATAACGTATTACGTTATATGGGATGACGTTATAACGTATTACGTTATATGGGAAGACGTTATAACGTAATAGGTTATATGGTATAACGTTATAACGTATTAGGTTATATGGTATGACGTTATAACGTAAATAGATTATATGGTATGACGTTATACCGTATTACGTTATATGGGATGACGTTATAACGTCTTACGTTATATGGGATGACGTTATAACGTATTACGTTATATGGCATGACGTTATAACGTAATACGTTATATGGTATGACGTTATAACGTCATAGGTTATACGGTATGACGTTATAACGTAATAGGTTATATGGCATGACGCTATAACGTATTACGTTATATGGCATGACTTTATAACGTAATAGGTTATATGACATGACGCTATAACGTAATACGTTATATGGTATGACGTTATAACGTAAATAGATTATATGGTATGACGTTATACCGTATTACGTTATATGGGATGACGTTATAACGCATTACGTAATATGGGATGACGTTATAACGTATTACGTTATGTGGGACGACGTTATAACGTATTGCGTTATATGGGATGACGTTATAACGTCTTACGTTATATGGGATGACGTTATAACGTATTACGTTATATGGGATGACGTTATAACGTAATAGGTTATATGGTATAACGTTATAACGTATTACGTTATACGGGATGACATTATAACGTATTACGTAATATGGGATGACGTTATAACGTAATAGGTTATATGGTATAACGTTATAACGTATTACGTTGTATGGTATGACGTTATAACGTAATAGGTTATATGGTATGACGTTATAACGTAATACGTTATATGGTATGACGTTATAACGTAAATAGGTTATATGGTATGACGTTATACCGTATTACGTTATATGGGATGACGGTATAACGCATTACGTAATATGGGATGACGTTATAACGTATTACGTTATGTGGGACGACGTTATAACGTAATGCGTTATATGGGATGACGTTATAACGTATTACGTTATATGGGATGACGTTATAACGTATTACGTTATATGGGATGACGTTATAACGTAATAGGTTATATGGTATAACGTTATAACGTATTACGTTTTATGGTATGACGTTATAGCGTCATAGGTTATACGGTATGACGTTATTACGTAACACGTCATATGGTATGACGTTATAACGTATTACGTAATATGGGACGACGGTATAACGCATTACGTTATATGGGATCACGTTATAACGTATTACGTTATATGGAATACCGTTATAACGTATTAGGTTATATGGTATGACGCTATAACGTATTACGTTATATGGCATGACGTTATAACGTAATACGTTATATGGTATGACGTTAATACGTAAATAGGTTATATGGTATGACGTTATACCGAATTACGTTATATGGTATGACATTATAACGTAAATAGGTTATATGGTATGACGTTATACCGTATTACGTTATATTGGACGACGTTATAACGTATTGCGTTATATGGTATGACGTTATAACGTATTACGTTATATGGGATGACGTTATAACGTATTACGTAATATGGGATGACGTTATAACGTAATAGGTTATATGGTATAACGTTATAACGTATTACGTTATATGGTATGACGTCATAACGTAATAGGTTATATGGTATGACGTTATAACGTAATACCTTATATGGTATGACGTTATAACGTAAATAGGTTATATGGTATGACGTTATACCGTATTACGTTATATGGGATGACGGTATAACGCATTACGTAATATGGGATGACGTTATAACGTATTACGTTATGTGGGACGACGTTATAACGTAATGCGTTATATGGGATGACGTTATAACGTATTACGTTATATGGTATGACGTTATAACGTAAATAGATTATATGGTATGACGTTATACCGTATTACGTTATATGGGATGACGTTATAACGCATTACGTAATGTGGGATGACGTTATAACGTATTACGTTATATGGGATGACGTTATAACGTAATAGGTTATATGGTATAACGTTATAACGTAATTCGTTATATGGTATGACGTTATAACGTCATAGGTTATACGGTATGACGTTATAACGTAATAGGTTATATGGTATAACGTTATAACGTATTAGGTTATATGGTATGACGCTCTAACGTATTACGTTATATGGCATGACGTTATAACGTAATTCGTTATATGGTATGACGTTATAACGTCATAGGTTATACGGTATGACGTTATAACGTAATAGGTTATATGGCATGACGCTATAACGTAATACGTTATATGGTATGACGTTAATACGTAAATATTTTATATGGTATGACGTTATACCGAATTACGTTATATGGGATGACGTTATAACGTAATAGGTTATATGGTATAACGTTATAACGTATTGCGTTATATGGAATGACGTTATAACGTCTTACGTTATATGGGATGACGTTATAACGTATTACGTAATGTGGGATGACGTTATAACGTATTACGTTATGTGGGACGACGTTATAACGTATTGCGTTATATGGAATGACGTTATAACGTCTTACGTTATATGGGATGACGTTATAACGTATTACGTTATATGGGATGACGTTATAACGTAATAGGTTATATGGTATAACGTTATAACGTATTACGTTATATGGTATGACGTTATAACGTATTACGTAATATGGGACGACGTTATAACGCATTACGTTATATGGGATGACGTTATAACGTATTACGTTATATGGAATACCGTTATAACGTATTAGGTTATATGGTATGACGCTATAACGTATTACGTTATATGGCATGACGTTATAACGTAATACGTTATATGGTATGACGTTAATACGTAAATAGGTTACATGGTATGAAGTTATACCGAATTACGTTATATGGGATGACGTTATAACGTAATAGGTTATATGGTATAACGTTATAACGTATTACGTTATATGGGATGACGTTATAACGTCATAGGTTATACGGTATGACGTTATAACGTAATACGTCATATGGTATGACGTTATAACGTATTACGTAATATGGGACTACGTTATAACGCATTACGTTATATGGGATGACGTTATAACGTATTACGTTATATGGAATACCGTTATAACGTATTAGGTTATATGGTATGACGCTATAACGTATTACGTTATATGGCATGACGTTATAACGTAATACGTTATGTGGTATGACCTTAATACGTAAATAGGTTATATGGTATGAGGTTATACCGAATTACGTTATATGGGATGACGTTATAACGTAATAGGTTATATGGTATAACGTTATAACGTATTACGTTATATGGGATGACGTTATAACGTAAATAGGTTATATGGTATGACGTTATACCGTATTACGTTATATGGGATGACGTTATAACGCATAACGTAATATGGGACGACGTTGTAACGCATTACGTTATATGGCATGACGTTATAACGTAATACGTTATGTGGTATGACGTTATAACGTTAATAGGTTATATGGTATGACGTTGTACCGAATAACGTTATATGGTATGACGTTATAACGTAAATAGGTTATATGGTATGAAGTTATACCGAATTACGTTATATGGGATGACGTTATAACGTAATAGGTTATATGGTATAACGTTATAACGTATTGCGTTATATGGGATGACGTTATAACGTAAATACGTTATATGGTATGACGTTATACCGTATTACGTTATATGGGATGACGTTATAACGCATAACGTAATATGGGACGACGTTGTAACGCATTACGTTATATGGGATGACGTTATAACGTATTACGTTATATGGAATACCGTTATAACGTATTAGGTTATATGGGATGACGCTATAACGTATTACGTTATATGGCCTGACGTTATAACGTAATACGTTATGTGGTATGACGTTATAACGTTAATAGGTTATATGGTATGACGTTATACCGAATTACGTTATATGGTATGACGTTATAACGTAAATAGATTATATGGTATGACGTTATACCGTATTACGTTATATGGGATGACGTTATAACGCATTACGTAATATGGGATAACGTTATAACGGATTACGTAATATGGGACGACGTTATAACGCATTACGTTATATGGGATGACGTTATAACGTATTACGTTATATGGAATACCGTTATAACGTATTAGGTTATATGGTATGACGCTATAACTTATTACGTTATATGGCATGACGTTATAACGTAATACGTTATATGGTATGACGTTAATACGTAAATAGGTTATATGGTATGACGTTATACCGAATTACGTTATATGGGATGACGTTATAACGTAATAGGTTATATGGTATAACGTTATAACGTATTACGTTATATGGGATGACGTTATAACGTAAATAGGTTATATGGTATGACGTTATACCGTATTACGTTATATGGCATGACGTTATAACGTAATACGTTATATGGTATGACGTTAATACGTAAATATTTTATATGGTATGACGTTATACCGAATTACGTTATATGGGATGACGTTATAACGTAATAGGTTATATGGTAACGTTATAACGTATTACGTTATATGGAATACCGTTATAACTTATTAGGTTATATGGTATGACGCTATAACTTATTACGTTACATGGTATGACATTATAACGTCATATGTTATACGGTATGACGTTATAACGTAATACGTCATATGGTATGACGTTATAACGTATTACGTAATATGGGACTACGTTATAACGCATTACGTTATATGGGATGACGTTATAACGTATTACGTTATATGGAATACCGTTATAACGTATTAGGTTATATGGTATGACGCTATAACGTATTACGTTATATGGCATGACGTTATAACGTAATACGTTATATGGTATGACGTTAATACGTAAATAGGTTATATGGTATGAAGTTATACCGAATTACGTTAGATGGGATGACGTTATAACGTAATAGGTTATATGGTATAACGTTATAACGTATTACGTTATATGGGATGACGTTATAACGTAAATAGGTTATATGGTATGACGTTATACCGTATTACGTTATATGGGATGACGTTATAACGCATTACGTAATATGGGACGACGTTATAACGCATTACGTTATATGGGATGACGTTATAACGTATTACGTTATATGGAATACCGTTATAACGTATTAGGTTATATGGGATGACGCTATAACGTATTACGTTATATGGCATGACGTTATAACGTAATACGTTATGTGGTATGACGTTATAACGTTAATAGGTTATATGGTTTGACGTTATACCGAATTACGTTATATGGTATGACGTTATAACGTAAATAGGTTATATGGTATGACGCTATAACGTAATACGTTATATGGGATGACGGTATAACGCATTACGTAATATGGGATGACGTTATAACGTATTACGTTATGTGGGACGACGTTATAACGTAATGCGTTATATGGGATGACGTTATAACGTATTACGTTATATGGTATGACGTTATAACGTAAATAGATTATATGGTATGACGTTATACCGTATTACGTTATATGGGATGACGTTATAACGCATTACGTAATGTGGGATGACGTTATAACGTATTACGTTATATGGGATGACGTTATAACGTAATAGGTTATATGGTATAACGTTATAACGTAATTCGTTATATGGTATGACGTTATAACGTCATAGGTTATACGGTATGACGTTATAACGTAATAGGTTATATGGTATAACGTTATAACGTATTAGGTTATATGGTATGACGCTCTAACGTATTACGTTATATGGCATGACGTTATAACGTAATTCGTTATATGGTATGACGTTATAACGTCATAGGTTATACGGTATGACGTTATAACGTAATAGGTTATATGGCATGACGCTATAACGTAATACGTTATATGGTATGACGTTAATACGTAAATATTTTATATGGTATGACGTTATACCGAATTACGTTATATGGGATGACGTTATAACGTAATAGGTTATATGGTATAACGTTATAACGTATTGCGTTATATGGAATGACGTTATAACGTCTTACGTTATATGGGATGACGTTATAACGTATTACGTAATGTGGGATGACGTTATAACGTATTACGTTATGTGGGACGACGTTATAACGTATTGCGTTATATGGAATGACGTTATAACGTCTTACGTTATATGGGATGACGTTATAACGTATTACGTTATATGGGATGACGTTATAACGTAATAGGTTATATGGTATAACGTTATAACGTATTACGTTATATGGTATGACGTTATAACGTATTACGTAATATGGGACGACGTTATAACGCATTACGTTATATGGGATGACGTTATAACGTATTACGTTATATGGAATACCGTTATAACGTATTAGGTTATATGGTATGACGCTATAACGTATTACGTTATATGGCATGACGTTATAACGTAATACGTTATATGGTATGACGTTAATACGTAAATAGGTTACATGGTATGAAGTTATACCGAATTACGTTATATGGGATGACGTTATAACGTAATAGGTTATATGGTATAACGTTATAACGTATTACGTTATATGGGATGACGTTATAACGTCATAGGTTATACGGTATGACGTTATAACGTAATACGTCATATGGTATGACGTTATAACGTATTACGTAATATGGGACTACGTTATAACGCATTACGTTATATGGGATGACGTTATAACGTATTACGTTATATGGAATACCGTTATAACGTATTAGGTTATATGGTATGACGCTATAACGTATTACGTTATATGGCATGACGTTATAACGTAATACGTTATGTGGTATGACCTTAATACGTAAATAGGTTATATGGTATGAGGTTATACCGAATTACGTTATATGGGATGACGTTATAACGTAATAGGTTATATGGTATAACGTTATAACGTATTACGTTATATGGGATGACGTTATAACGTAAATAGGTTATATGGTATGACGTTATACCGTATTACGTTATATGGGATGACGTTATAACGCATAACGTAATATGGGACGACGTTGTAACGCATTACGTTATATGGCATGACGTTATAACGTAATACGTTATGTGGTATGACGTTATAACGTTAATAGGTTATATGGTATGACGTTGTACCGAATAACGTTATATGGTATGACGTTATAACGTAAATAGGTTATATGGTATGAAGTTATACCGAATTACGTTATATGGGATGACGTTATAACGTAATAGGTTATATGGTATAACGTTATAACGTATTGCGTTATATGGGATGACGTTATAACGTAAATACGTTATATGGTATGACGTTATACCGTATTACGTTATATGGGATGACGTTATAACGCATAACGTAATATGGGACGACGTTGTAACGCATTACGTTATATGGGATGACGTTATAACGTATTACGTTATATGGAATACCGTTATAACGTATTAGGTTATATGGGATGACGCTATAACGTATTACGTTATATGGCCTGACGTTATAACGTAATACGTTATGTGGTATGACGTTATAACGTTAATAGGTTATATGGTATGACGTTATACCGAATTACGTTATATGGTATGACGTTATAACGTAAATAGGTTATATGGTATGACGTTATACCGTATTACGTTATATGGGATGACGTTATAACGCATTACGTAATATGGGATAACGTTATAACGGATTACGTAATATGGGACGACGTTATAACGCATTACGTTATATGGGATGACGTTATAACGTATTACGTTATATGGAATACCGTTATAACGTATTAGGTTATATGGTATGACGCTATAACTTATTACGTTATATGGCATGACGTTATAACGTAATACGTTATATGGTATGACGTTAATACGTAAATAGGTTATATGGTATGACGTTATACCGAATTACGTTATATGGGATGACGTTATAACGTAATAGGTTATATGGTATAACGTTATAACGTATTACGTTATATGGGATGACGTTATAACGTAAATAGGTTATATGGTATGACGTTATACCGTATTACGTTATATGGCATGACGTTATAACGTAATACGTTATATGGTATGACGTTAATACGTAAATATTTTATATGGTATGACGTTATACCGAATTACGTTATATGGGATGACGTTATAACGTAATAGGTTATATGGTAACGTTATAACGTATTACGTTATATGGAATACCGTTATAACTTATTAGGTTATATGGTATGACGCTATAACTTATTACGTTACATGGTATGACATTATAACGTCATATGTTATACGGTATGACGTTATAACGTAATACGTCATATGGTATGACGTTATAACGTATTACGTAATATGGGACTACGTTATAACGCATTACGTTATATGGGATGACGTTATAACGTATTACGTTATATGGAATACCGTTATAACGTATTAGGTTATATGGTATGACGCTATAACGTATTACGTTATATGGCATGACGTTATAACGTAATACGTTATATGGTATGACGTTAATACGTAAATAGGTTATATGGTATGAAGTTATACCGAATTACGTTAGATGGGATGACGTTATAACGTAATAGGTTATATGGTATAACGTTATAACGTATTACGTTATATGGGATGACGTTATAACGTAAATAGGTTATATGGTATGACGTTATACCGTATTACGTTATATGGGATGACGTTATAACGCATTACGTAATATGGGACGACGTTATAACGCATTACGTTATATGGGATGACGTTATAACGTATTACGTTATATGGAATACCGTTATAACGTATTAGGTTATATGGGATGACGCTATAACGTATTACGTTATATGGCATGACGTTATAACGTAATACGTTATGTGGTATGACGTTATAACGTTAATAGGTTATATGGTTTGACGTTATACCGAATTACGTTATATGGTATGACGTTATAACGTAAATAGGTTATATGGTATGACGCTATAACGTAATACGTTATATGGTATGAAGTTATAACGTAAATAGGTTATATGGTATGACGTTATAACCGTATTACGTTATATGGGATGACGTTATAACGCATTACGTTATGTGGGACGACGTTATAACGTAATGCGTTATATGGGATGACGTTATAACGTATTACGTTATATGGGATGACGTTATAACGTATTACGTTATATGGTATGACGTTATAACGTATTACGTTATATGGGAAGACGTTATAACGTATTGCGTTATATGGTATGACGTTATAACGTATTACGTTATATGGGATGACGTTATAACGTATTACGTAATATGGTATGACGTTATAACGTATTACGTAATATGGGACGACGTTATAACGCATTACGTTATATGGGATGACGTTATAACGTATTACGTTATATGGAATACCGTTATAACGTATTAGGTTATATGGTATGACGCTATAACGTATTACGTTATATGGCATGACGTTATAACGTAATACGTAATATGGTATGACGTTAATACGTAAATAGGTTATATGGTATGACGTTATACCGAATTACGTTATATGGTATGACGTTATAACGTAATAGGTTATATGGTATAACGTTATAACGTATTACGTTATATGGGAAGACGTTATAACGTATTGCGTTATATGGTATGACGTTATAACGTATTACGTTATATGGGATGACGTTATAACGTATTACGTAATACGGGATGACGTTATAACGTAATAGGTTATATGGTATAACGTTATAACGTATTACGTTACATGGGATGACGTTATAACGTATTACGTTATATGGGAAGACGTTATAACGTAATAGGTTATATGGTATAACGTTATAACGTATTACGTTGTATGGTATGACGTTATAACGTAATAGGTTATATGGTATGACGTTATAACGTAATACGTTATATGGGAAGACGTTATAACGTATTGCGTTATATGGTATGACGTTATAACGTATTACGTTATATGGGATGACGTTATAACGTATTACGTAATATGGGATGACGTTATAACGTAATAGGTTATATGGTATAACGTTATAACGTATTAGGTTATATGGTATGACGCTCTAACGTATTACGTTATATGGCATGACGTTATAACGTAATACGTTATATGGTATGACGTTATAACGTCATAGGTTATACGGTATGACGTTATACCGAATTACGTTATATGGTATGACATTATAACGTAAATAGGTTATATGGTATGACGTTATACCGTATTACGTTATATTGGACGACGTTATAACGTATTGCGTTATATGGTATGACGTTATAACGTATTACGTTATATGGGATGACGTTATAACGTATTACGTAATATGGGATGACGTTATAACGTAATAGGTTATATGGTATAACGTTATAACGTAATACGTTATATGGTATGACGTTATAACGTATTACGTTATATGGGATGACGTTATAACGTATTGCGTTATATGGGATGACGTTATAACGTATTACGTTATATGGGATGATGTTATAACGTAATAGGTTATATGGTATAACGTTATAACGTATTACGTTATATGGTATGACGTCATAACGTAATAGGTTATATGGTATGTAGTAATAACGTAATACCTTATATGGTATGACGTTATAACGTAAATAGGTTATATGGTATGACGTTATACCGTATTACGTTATATTGGACGACGTTATAACGTATTGCGTTATATGGTATGACGTTATAACGTATTACGTTATATGGGATGACGTTATAACGTATTACGTAATATGGGATGACGTTATAACGTAATAGGTTATATGGTATAACGTTATAACGTATTACGTTATATGGTATGACGTCATAACGTTATAGGTTATATGGTATGACGTTATAACGTAATACCTTATATGGTATGACGTTATAACGAAAATAGGTTATATGGTATGACGTTATACCGTATTACGTTATATGGGATGACGTTATAACGCATTACGCAATATGGGATGACGTTATAACGTATTACGTTATGTGGGACGACGTTATAACGTATTGCGTTATATGGGATGACGTTATAACGTATTACGTTATATGGGATGATGTTATAACGTAATAGGTTATATGGTATAACGTTATAACGTATTACGTTATATGGTATGACGTCATAACGTAATAGGTTATATGGTATGTAGTAATAACGTAATACCTTATATGGTATGACGTTATAACGTAAATAGGTTATATGGTATGACGTTATACCGTATTACGTTATATGGGATGACGGTATAACGCATTACGTAATATGGGATGACGTTATAACGTATTACGTTATGTGGGACGACGTTATAACGTAATGCGTTATATGGGATGACGTTATAACGTATTACGTTATATGGGATGACGTTATAACGTATTACGTTATATGGGATGACGTTTTAACGTATTACGTTATATGGGAAGACGTTATAACGTATTGCGTTATATGGTATGACGTTATAACGTATTACGTTATATGGGATGACGTTATAACGTATTACGTAATACGGGATGACGTTATAACGTAATAGGTTATATGGTATAACGTTATAACGTATTACGTTACATGGGATGACGTTATAACGTATTACGTTATATGGGAAGACGTTATAACGTAATAGGTTATATGGTATAACGTTATAACGTATTACGTTGTATGGTATGACGTTATAACGTAATAGGTTATATGGTATGACGTTATAACGTAATACGTTATTTGGGAAGACGTTATAACGTATTGCTTTATATGGTATGACGTTATAACGTATTACGTTATATGGGATGACGTTATAACGTATTACGTAATATGGGATGACGTTATAACGTAATAGGTTATATGGTATAACGTTATAACGTATTAGGTTATATGGTATGACGCTCTAACGTATTACGTTATATGGCATGACGTTATAACGTAATACGTTATATGGTATGACGTCAATACGTAAATAGGTTATATGGTATGAAGTTATACCGAATTACGTTATATGGGATGACGTTATAACGTAATAGGTTATATGGTATAACGTTATAACGTATTACGTTATATGGGATGACGTTATAACGTAAATAGGTTATATGGAATACCGTTATAACGTATTAGGTTATATGGTATGACGCTATAACTTATTACGTTATATGGTATGACGTTATAACGTCATAGGTTATACGGTATGACGTTATAACGTAATACGTCATATGGTATGACGTTATAACGTATTACGTAATATGGGACTACGTTATAACGCATTACGTTATATGGGATGACGTTATAACGTATTACGTTATATGGAATACCGTTATAACGTATTAGGTTATATGGTATGACGCTATAACGTATTACGTTATATGGCATGACGTTATAACGTAATACGTTATATGGTATGACGTTAATACGTAAATAGGTTATATGGTATGAAGTTATACCGAATTACGTTATATGGGATGACGTTATAACGTAATAGGTTATATGGTATAACGTTATAACGTATTACGTTATATGGGATGACGTTATAACGTAAATAGGTTATATGGTATGACGTTATACCGTATTACGTTATATGGGATGACGTCATAACGCATAACGTAATATGGGACGACGTTGTAACGCATTACGTTATATGGGATGACGTTATAACGTATTACGTTATATGGAATACCGTTATAACGTATTAGGTTATATGGGATGACGCTATAACGTATTACGTTATATGGCCTGACGTTATAACGTAATACGTTATGTGGTATGACGTTATAACGTTAATAGGTTATACGGTATGACGTTGTACCGAATTACGTTATATGGTATGACGTTATAACGTAAATAGGTTATATGGTATGACGTTATACCGTATTACGTTATATGGGATGACGTTATAACGCATTACGTAATATGGGATTACGTTATAACGGAGTACGTAATATGGGACGACGTTATAACGCATTACGTTATATGGGATGACGTTATAACGTATTACGTTATATGGAATACCGTTATAACGTATTAGGTTATATGGTATGACGCTATAACTTATTACGTTATATGGCATGACGTTATAACGTAATACGTTATATGGTATGACGTTAATACGTAAATAGGTTATATGGTATGACGTTATACCGAATTACGTTATATGGGATGACGTTATAACGTAATAGGTTATATGGTATAACGTTATAACGTATTACGTTATATGGGATGACGTTATAACGTAAATAGGTTATATGGTATGACGTTATACCGTATTACGTTATATGGCATGACGTAATAACGTAATACGTTATATGGTATGACGTTAATACGTAAATAGGTTATATGGTATGACGTTATACCGAATTACGTTATATGGGATGACGTTATAACGTAATAGGTTATATGGTAACGTTATAACGTATTACGTTATATGGAATACCGTTATAACTTATTAGGTTATATGGTATGACGCTATAACTTATTACGTTATATGGTATGACATTATAACGTCATATGTTATACGGTATGACGTTATAACGTAATACGTCATATGCTATGACGTTATAACGTATTACGTAATATGGGACTACGTTATAACGCATTACGTAATGTGGGATGACGTTATAACGTATTACGTTATATGGGATGACGTTATAACGTAATAGGTTATATGGTATAACGTTATAACGTATTACGTTATATGGTATGACGTTATAACGTATTACGTAATATGGGACGACGTTATAACGCATTACGTTATATGGGATGACGTTATAACGTATTACGTTATATGGAATACCGTTATAACGTATTAGGTTATATGGTATGACGCTATAACGTATTACGTTATATGGCATGACGTTATAACGTAATACGTTATATGGTATGACGTTAATACGTAAATAGGTTACATGGTATGAAGTTATACCGAATTACGTTATATGGGATGACGTTATAACGTAATAGGTTATATGGTATAACGTTATAACGTATTACGTTATATGGGATGACGTTATAACGTCATAGGTTATACGGTATGACGTTATAACGTAATACGTCATATGGTATGACGTTATAACGTATTACGTAATATGGAACTACGTTATAACGCATTACGTTATATGGGATGACGTTATAACGTATTACGTTATATGGAATACCGTTATAACGTATTAGGTTATATGGTATGACGCTATAACGTATTACGTTATATGGCATGACGTTATAACGTAAATAGGTTATATGGTATGACGTTATACCGTATTACGTTATATGGGATGACGTTATAACGCATAACGTAATATGGGACGACGTTGTAACGCATTACGTTATATGGCATGACGTTATAACGTAATACGTTATGTGGTATGACGTTATAACGTTAATAGGTTATATGGTATGACGTTGTACCGAATTACGTTATATGGTATGACGTTATAACGTAAATAGGTTATATGGTATGAAGTTATACCGAATTACGTTATATGGGATGACGTTATAACGTAATAGGTTATATGGTATAACGTTATAACGTATTGCGTTATATGGGATGACGTTATAACGTAAATACGTTATATGGTATGACGTTATACCGTATTACGTTATATGGGATGACGTTATAACGCATAACGTAATATGGGACGACGTTGTAACGCATTACGTTATATGGGATGACGTTATAACGTATTACGTTATATGGAATACCGTTATAACGTATTAGGTTATATGGGATGACGCTATAACGTATTACGTTATATGGCCTGACGTTATAACGTAATACGTTATGTGGTATGACGTTATAACGTTAATAGGTTATATGGTATGACGTTGTACCGAATTACGTTATATGGTATGACGTTATAACGTAAATAGGTTATATGGTATGACGTTATACCGTATTACGTTATATGGGATGACGTTATAACGCATTACGTAATATGGGATTACGTTATAACGGATTACGTAATATGGGACGACGTTATAACGCATTACGTTATATGGGATGACGTTATAACGTATTACGTTATATGGAATACCGTTATAACGTATTAGGTTATATGGTATGACGCTATAACTTATAACGTTATATGGCATGACGTTATAACGTAATACGTTATATGGTATGACGTTAATACGTAAATAGGTTATATGGTATGACGTTATACCGAATTACGTTATATGGGATGACGTTATAACGTAATAGGTTATATGGTATAACGTTATAACGTATTACGTTATATGGGATGACGTTATAACGTAAATAGGTTATATGGTATGACGTTATACCGTATTACGTTATATGGCATGACGTTATAACGTAATACGTTATATGGTATGACGTTAATACGTAAATATTTTATATGGTATGACGTTATACCGAATTACGTTATATGGGATGACGTTATAACGTAATAGGTTATATGGTAACGTTATAACGTATTACGTTATATGGAATACCGTTATAACTTATTAGGTTATATGGTATGACGCTATAACTTATTACGTTATATGGTATGACATTATAACGTCATATGTTATACGGTATGACGTTATAACGTATTACGTTATATGGAATACCGTTATAACGTATTAGGTTATATGGTATGACGCTATAACGTATTACGTTATATGGCATGACGTTATAACGTAATACGTTATATGGTATGAAGTTAATACGTAAATAGGTTATATGGTATGAAGTTATACCGAATTACGTTAGATGGGATGACGTTATAACGTAATAGGTTATATGGTATAACGTTATAACGTATTACGTTATATGGGATGACGTTATAACGTAAATAGGTTATATGGTATGACGTTATACCGTATTACGTTATATGGGATGACGTTATAACGCATTACGTAATATGGGACGACGTTATAACGCATTACGTTATATGGGATGACGTTATAACGTATTACGTTATATGGAATACCGTTATAACGTATTAGGTTATATGGGATGACGCTATAACGTATTACGTTATAGGGCATGACGTTATAACGTAATACGTTATGTGGTATGACGTTATAACGTTAATAGGTTATATGGTATGACGTTATACCGAATTACGTTATATGGTATGACGTTATAACGTAAATAGGTTATATGGTATGACGCTATAACGTAATACGTTATATGGTATGAAGTTATAACGTAAATAGGTTATATGGTATGACGTTATACCGTATTACGTTATATGGGATGACGTTATAACGCATTACGTTATGTGGGACGACGTTATAACGTAATGCGTTATATGGGATGACGTTATAACGTATTACGTTATATGGGATGACGTTATAACGTATTACGTTATATGGTATGACGTTATAACGTATTACGTTATATGGGAAGACGTTATAACGTATTGCGTTATATGGTATGACGTTATAACGTATTACGTTATATGGGATGACGTTATAACGTATTACGTAATATGGTATGACGTTATAACGTATTACGTAATATGGGACGACGTTATAACGCATTACGTTATATGGGATGACGTTATAACGTATTACGTTATATGGAATACCGTTATAACGTATTAGGTTATATGGTATGACGCTATAACGTATTACGTTATATGGCATGACGTTATAACGTAATACGTTATATGGTATGACGTTAATACGTAAATAGGTTATATGGTATGACGTTATACCGAATTACGTTATATGGTATGACGTTATAACGTAATAGGTTATATGGTATAACGTTATAACGTATTACGTTATATGGGAAGACGTTATAACGTATTGCGTTATATGGTATGACGTTATAACGTATTACGTTATATGGGATGACGTTATAACGTATTACGTAATACGGGATGACGTTATAACGTAATAGGTTATATGGTATAACGTTATAACGTATTACGTTACATGGGATGACGTTATAACGTATTACGTTATATGGGAAGACGTTATAACGTAATAGGTTATATGGTATAACGTTATAACGTATTACGTTGTATGGTATGACGTTATAACGTAATAGGTTATATGGTATGACGTTATAACGTAATACGTTATATGGGATGACGTCATAACGCATAACGTAATATGGGACGACGTTGTAACGCATTACGTTATATGGGATGACGTTATAACGTATTACGTTATATGGAATACCGTTATAACGTATTAGGTTATATGGGATGACGCTATAACGTATTACGTTATATGGCCTGACGTTATAACGTAATACGTTATGTGGTATGACGTTATAACGTTAATAGGTTATACGGTATGACGTTGTACCGAATTACGTTATATGGTATGACGTTATAACGTAAATAGGTTATATGGTATGACGTTATAACGTATTACGTTGTATGGTATGACGTTATAACGTAATAGGTTATATGGTATGACGTTATAACGTAATACGTTATATGGTATGACGTTATAACGTAAATAGGTTATATGGTATGACGTTATACCGTATTACGTTATATGGGATGACGGTATAACGCATTACGTAATATGGGATGACGTTATAACGTATTACGTTATGTGGGACGACGTTATAACGTAATGCGTTATATGGGATGACGTTATAACGTATTACGTTATATGGGATGACGTTATAACGTATTACGTTATATGGGATGACGTTATAACGTAATAGGTTATATGGTATAACGTTATAACGTATTACGTTTTATGGTATGACGTTATAGCGTCATAGGTTATACGGTATGACGTTATTACGTAACACGTCATATGGTATGACGTTATAACGTATTACGTAATATGGGACGACGGTATAACGCATTACGTTATATGGGATCACGTTATAACGTATTACGTTATATGGAATACCGTTATAACGTATTAGGTTATATGGTATGACGCTATAACGTATTACGTTATATGGCATGACGTTATAACGTAATACGTTATATGGTATGACGTCAATACGTAAATAGGTTATATGGTATGAAGTTATACCGAATTACGTTATATGGGATGACGTTATAACGTAATAGGTTATATGGTATAACGTTATAACGTATTACGTTATATGGGATGACGTTATAACGTAAATAGGTTATATGGAATACCGTTATAACGTATTAGGTTATATGGTATGACGCTATAACTTATTACGTTATATGGTATGACGTTATAACGTCATAGGTTATACGGTATGACGTTATAACGTAATACGTCATATGGTATGACGTTATAACGTATTACGTAATATGGGACTACGTTATAACGCATTACGTTATATGGGATGACGTTATAACGTATTACGTTATATGGAATACCGTTATAACGTATTAGGTTATATGGTATGACGCTATAACGTATTACGTTATATGGCATGACGTTATAACGTAATACGTTATATGGTATGACGTTAATACGTAAATAGGTTATATGGTATGAAGTTATACCGAATTACGTTATATGGGATGACGTTATAACGTAATAGGTTATATGGTATAACGTTATAACGTATTACGTTATATGGGATGACGTTATAACGTAAATAGGTTATATGGTATGACGTTATACCGTATTACGTTATATGGGATGACGTCATAACGCATAACGTAATATGGGACGACGTTGTAACGCATTACGTTATATGGGATGACGTTATAACGTATTACGTTATATGGAATACCGTTATAACGTATTAGGTTATATGGGATGACGCTATAACGTATTACGTTATATGGCCTGACGTTATAACGTAATACGTTATGTGGTATGACGTTATAACGTTAATAGGTTATACGGTATGACGTTGTACCGAATTACGTTATATGGTATGACGTTATAACGTAAATAGGTTATATGGTATGACGTTATACCGTATTACGTTATATGGGATGACGTTATAACGCATTACGTAATATGGGATTACGTTATAACGGATTACGTAATATGGGACGACGTTATAACGCATTACGTTATATGGGATGACGTTATAACGTATTACGTTATATGGAATACCGTTATAACGTATTAGGTTATATGGTATGACGCTATAACTTATTACGTTATATGGCATGACGTTATAACGTAATACGTTATATGGTATGACGTTAATACGTAAATAGGTTATATGGTATGACGTTATACCGAATTACGTTATATCGGATGACGTTATAACGTAATAGGTTATATGGTATAACGTTATAACGTATTACGTTATATGGGATGACGTTATAACGTAAATAGGTTATATGGTATGACGTTATACCGTATTACGTTATATGGCATGACGTAATAACGTAATACGTTATATGGTATGACGTTAATACGTAAATAGGTTATATGGTATGACGTTATACCGAATTACGTTATATGGGATGACGTTATAACGTAATAGGTTATATGGTAACGTTATAACGTATTACGTTATATGGAATACCGTTATAACTTATTAGGTTATATGGTATGACGCTATAACTTATTACGTTATATGGTATGACATTATAACGTCATATGTTATACGGTATGACGTTATAACGTAATACGTCATATGCTATGACGTTATAACGTATTACGTAATATGGGACTACGTTATAACGCATTACGTAATGTGGGATGACGTTATAACGTATTACGTTATGTGGGACGACGTTATAACGTATTGCGTTATATGGAATGATGTTATAACGTCTTACGTTATATGGGATGACGTTATAACGTATTACGTTATATGGGATGACGTTATAACGTAATAGGTTATATGGTATAACGTTATAACGTATTACGTTATATGGTATGACGTTATAACGTATTACGTAATATGGGACGACGTTATAACGCATTACGTTATATGGGATGACGTTATAACGTATTACGTTATATGGAATACCGTTATAACGTATTAGGTTATATGGTATGACGCTATAACGTATTACGTTATATGGCATGACGTTATAACGTAATACGTTATATGGTATGACGTTAATACGTAAATAGGTTACATGGTATGAAGTTATACCGAATTACGTTATATGGGATGACGTTATAACGTAATAGGTTATATGGTATAACGTTATAACGTATTACGTTATATGGGATGACGTTATAACGTCATAGGTTATACGGTATGACGTTATAACGTAATACGTCATATGGTATGACGTTATAACGTATTACGTAATATGGGACTACGTTATAACGCATTACGTTATATGGGATGACGTTATAACGTATTACGTTATATGGAATACCGTTATAACGTATTAGGTTATATGGTATGACGCTATAACGTATTACGTTATATGGCATGACGCTATAACGTAATACGTTATGTGGTATGACCTTAATACGTAAATAGGTTATATGGTATGAAGTTATACCGAATTACGTTATATGGGATGACGTTATAACGTAATAGGTTATATGGTATGTAGTAATAACGTAATACCTTATATGGTATGACGTTATAACGTAAATAGGTTATATGGTATGACGTTATACCGTATTACGTTATATGGGATGACGGTATAACGCATTACGTAATATGGGATGACGTTATAACGTATTACGTTATGTGGGACGACGTTATAACGTAATGCGTTATATGGGATGACGTTATAACGTATTACGTTATATGGGATGACGTTATAACGTATTACGTTATATGGGATGACGTTTTAACGTATTACGTTATATGGGAAGACGTTATAACGTATTGCGTTATATGGTATGACGTTATAACGTATTACGTTATATGGGATGACGTTATAACGTATTACGTAATACGGGATGACGTTATAACGTAATAGGTTATATGGTATAACGTTATAACGTATTACGTTACATGGGATGACGTTATAACGTATTACGTTATATGGGAAAACGTTATAACGTAATAGGTTATATGGTATAACGTTATAACGTATTACGTTGTATGGTATGACGTTATAACGTAATAGGTTATATGGTATGACGTTATAACGTAATACGTTATTTGGGAAGACGTTATAACGTATTGCTTTATATGGTATGACGTTATAACGTATTACGTTATGTGGGATGACGTTATAACGTATTACGTAATATGGGATGACGTTATAACGTAATAGGTTATATGGTATAACGTTATAACGTATTAGGTTATATGGTATGACGCTCTAACGTATTACGTTATATGGCATGACGTTATAACGTAATACGTTATATGGTATGACGTTAATACGTAAATAGGTTATATGGTATGAAGTTATACCGAATTACGTTATATGGGATGACGTTATAACGTAATAGGTTATATGGTATAACGTTATAACGTATTACGTTATATGGGATGACGTTATAACGTAAATAGGTTATATGGAATACCGTTATAACGTATTAGGTTATATGGTATGACGCTATAACTTATTACGTTATATGGTATGACGTTATAACGTCATAGGTTATACGGTATGACGTTATAACGTAATACGTCATATGGTATGACGTTATAACGTATTACGTAATATGGGACTACGTTATAACGCATTACGTTATATGGGATGACGTTATAACGTATTACGTTATATGGAATACCGTTATAACGTATTAGGTTATATGGTATGACGCTATAACGTATTACGTTATATGGCATGACGTTATAACGTAATACGTTATATGGTATGACGTTAATACGTAAATAGGTTATATGGTATGAAGTTATACCGAATTACGTTATATGGGATGACGTTATAACGTAATAGGTTATATGGTATAACGTTATAACGTATTACGTTATATGGGATGACGTTATAACGTAAATAGGTTATATGGTATGACGTTATACCGTATTACGTTATATGGGATGACGTCATAACGCATAACGTAATATGGGACGACGTTGTAACGCATTACGTTATATGGGATGACGTTATAACGTATTACGTTATATGGAATACCGTTATAACGTATTAGGTTATATGGGATGACGCTATAACGTATTACGTTATATGGCCTGACGTTATAACGTAATACGTTATGTGGTATGACGTTATAACGTTAATAGGTTATATGGTATGACGTTGTACCGAATTACGTTATATGGTATGACGTTATAACGTAAATAGGTTATATGGTATGACGTTATACCGTATTACGTTATATGGGATGACGTTATAACGCATTACGTAATATGGGATTACGTTATAACGGATTACGTAATATGGGACGACGTTATAACGCATTACGTTATATGGGATGACGTTATAACGTATTACGTTATATGGAATACCGTTATAACGTATTAGGTTATATGGTATGACGCTATAACTTATTACGTTATATGGCATGACGTTATAACGTAATACGTTATATGGTATGACGTTAATACGTAAATAGGTTATATGGTATGACGTTATACCGAATTACGTTATATGGGATGACGTTATAACGTAATAGGTTATATGGTATAACGTTATAACGTATTACGTTATATGGGATGACGTTATAACGTAAATAGGTTATATGGTATGACGTTATACCGTATTACGTTATATGGCATGACGTAATAACGTAATACGTTATATGGTATGACGTTAATACGTAAATAGGTTATATGGTATGACGTTATACCGAATTACGTTATATGGGATGACGTTATAACGTAATAGGTTATATGGTAACGTTATAACGTATTACGTTATATGGAATACCGTTATAACTTATTAGGTTATATGGTATGACGCTATAACTTATTACGTTATATGGTATGACATTATAACGTCATATGTTATACGGTATGACGTTATAACGTAATACGTCATATGCTATGACGTTATAACGTATTACGTAATATGGGACTACGTTATAACGCATTACGTAATGTGGGATGACGTTATAACGTATTACGTTATATGGGATGACGTTATAACGTAATAGGTTATATGGTATAACGTTATAACGTATTACGTTATATGGTATGACGTTATAACGTATTACGTAATATGGGACGACGTTATAACGCATTACGTTATATGGGATGACGTTATAACGTATTACGTTATATGGAATACCGTTATAACGTATTAGGTTATATGGTATGACGCTATAACGTATTACGTTATATGGCATGACGTTATAACGTAATACGTTATATGGTATGACGTTAATACGTAAATAGGTTACATGGTATGAAGTTATACCGAATTACGTTATATGGGATGACGTTATAACGTAATAGGTTATATGGTATAACGTTATAACGTATTACGTTATATGGGATGACGTTATAACGTCATAGGTTATACGGTATGACGTTATAACGTAATACGTCATATGGTATGACGTTATAACGTATTACGTAATATGGGACTACGTTATAACGCATTACGTTATATGGGATGACGTTATAACGTATTACGTTATATGGAATACCGTTATAACGTATTAGGTTATATGGTATGACGCTATAACGTATTACGTTATATGGCATGACGTTATAACGTAAATAGGTTATATGGTATGACGTTATACCGTATTACGTTATATGGGATGACGTTATAACGCATAACGTAATATGGGACGACGTTGTAACGCATTACGTTATATGGCATGACGTTATAACGTAATACGTTATGTGGTATGACGTTATAACGTTAATAGGTTATATGGTATGACGTTGTACCGAATTACGTTATATGGTATGACGTTATAACGTAAATAGGTTATATGGTATGAAGTTATACCGAATTACGTTATATGGGATGACGTTATAACGTAATAGGTTATATGGTATAACGTTATAACGTATTGCGTTATATGGGATGACGTTATAACGTAAATACGTTATATGGTATGACGTTATACCGTATTACGTTATATGGGATGACGTTATAACGCATAACGTAATATGGGACGACGTTGTAACGCATTACGTTATATGGGATGACGTTATAACGTATTACGTTATATGGAATACCGTTATAACGTATTAGGTTATATGGGATGACGCTATAACGTATTACGTTATATGGCCTGACGTTATAACGTAATACGTTATGTGGTATGACGTTATAACGTTAATAGGTTATATGTTATGACGTTGTACCGAATTACGTTATATGGTATGACGTTATAACGTAAATAGGTTATATGGTATGACGTTATACCGTATTACGTTATATGGGATGACGTTATAACGCATTACGTAATATGGGATTACGTTATAACGGATTACGTAATATGGGACGACGTTATAACGCATTACGTTATATGGGATGACGTTATAACGTATTACGTTATATGGAATACCGTTATAACGTATTAGGTTATATGGTATGACGCTATAACTTATAACGTTATATGGCATGACGTTATAACGTAATACGTTATATGGTATGACGTTAATACGTAAATAGGTTATATGGTATGACGTTATACCGAATTACGTTATATGGGATGACGTTATAACGTAATAGGTTATATGGTATAACGTTATAACGTATTACGTTATATGGGATGACGTTATAACGTAAATAGGTTATATGGTATGACGTTATACCGTATTACGTTATATGGCATGACGTTATAACGTAATACGTTATATGGTATGACGTTAATACGTAAATATTTTATATGGTATGACGTTATACCGAATTACGTTATATGGGATGACGTTATAACGTAATAGGTTATATGGTAACGTTATAACGTATTACGTTATATGGAATACCGTTATAACTTATTAGGTTATATGGTATGACGCTATAACTTATTACGTTATATGGTATGACATTATAACGTCATATGTTATACGGTATGACGTTATAACGTAATACGTCATATGGTATGACGTTATAACGTATTAAGTAATATGGGACTACGTTATAACGCATTACGTTATATGGGATGACGTTATAACGTATTACGTTATATGGAATACCGTTATAACGTATTAGGTTATATGGTATGACGCTATAACGTATTACGTTATATGGCATGACGTTATAACGTAATACGTTATATGGTATGAAGTTAATACGTAAATAGGTTATATGGTATGAAGTTATACCGAATTACGTTAGATGGGATGACGTTATAACGTAATAGGTTATATGGTATAACGTTATAACGTATTACGTTATATGGGATGACGTTATAACGTAAATAGGTTATATGGTATGACGTTATACCGTATTACGTTATATGGGATGACGTTATAACGCATTACGTAATATGGGACGACGTTATAACGCATTACGTTATATGGGATGACGTTATAACGTATTACGTTATATGGAATACCGTTATAACGTATTAGGTTATATGGGATGACGCTATAACGTATTACGTTATAGGGCATGACGTTATAACGTAATACGTTATGTGGTATGACGTTATAACGTTAATAGGTTATATGGTATGACGTTATACCGAATTACGTTATATGGTATGACGTTATAACGTAAATAGGTTATATGGTATGACGCTATAACGTAATACGTTATATGGTATGAAGTTATAACGTAAATAGGTTATATGGTATGACGTTATACCGTATTACGTTATATGGGATGACGTTATAACGCATTACGTTATGTGGGACGACGTTATAACGTAATGCGTTATATGGGATGACGTTATAACGTATTACGTTATATGGGATGACGTTATAACGTATTACGTTATGTGGTATGACGTTATAACGTATTACGTTATATGGGAAGACGTTATAACGTATTGCGTTATATGGTATGACGTTATAACGTATTACGTTATATGGGATGACGTTATAACGTATTACGTAATATGGTATGACGTTATAACGTATTACGTAATATGGGACGACGTTATAACGCATTACGTTATATGGGATGACGTTATAACGTATTACGTTATATGGAATACCGTTATAACGTATTAGGTTATATGGTATGACGCTATAACGTATTACGTTATATGGCATGACGTTATAACGTAATACGTTATATGGTATGACGTTAATACGTAAATAGGTTATATGGTATGACGTTATACCGAATTACGTTATATGGTATGACGTTATAACGTAATAGGTTATATGGTATAACGTTATAACGTATTACGTTATATGGGAAGACGTTATAACGTATTGCGTTATATGGTATGACGTTATAACGTATTACGTTATATGGGATGACGTTATAACGTATTACGTAATACGGGATGACGTTATAACGTAATAGGTTATATGGTATAACGTTATAACGTATTACGTTACATGGGATGACGTTATAACGTATTACGTTATATGGGAAGACGTTATAACGTAATAGGTTATATGGTATAACGTTATAACGTATTACGTTGTATGGTATGACGTTATAACGTAATAGGTTATATGGTATGACGTTATAACGTAATACGTTATATGGGAAGACGTTATAACGTATTGCGTTATATGGTATGACGTTATAACGTATTACGTTATATGGGATGGCGTTATAACGTATTACGTAATATGGGATGACGTTATAACGTAATAGGTTATATGGTATAACGTTATAACGTATTAGGTTATATGGTATGACGCTCTAACGTATTACGTTATATGGCATGACGTTATAACGTAATACGTTATATGGTATGACGTTATAACGTCATAGGTTATACGGTATGACGTTATACCGAATTACGTTATATGGTATGACATTATAACGTAAATAGGTTATATGGTATGACGTTATACCGTATTACGTTATATTGGACGACGTTATAACGTATTGCGTTATATGGTATGACGTTATAACGTATTACGTTATATGGGATGACGTTATAACGTATTACGTAATATGGGATGACGTTATAACGTAATAGGTTATATGGTATAACGTTATAACGTAATACGTTATATGGTATGACGTTATAACGTATTACGTTATATGGGATGACGTTATAACGTATTGCGTTATATGGGATGACGTTATAACGTATTACGTTATATGGGATGATGTTATAACGTAATAGGTTATATGGTATAACGTTATAACGTATTACGTTATATGGTATGACGTCATAACGTAATAGGTTATATGGTATGTAGTAATAACGTAATACCTTATATGGTATGACGTTATAACGTAAATAGGTTATATGGTATGACGTTATACCGTATTACGTTATATTGGACGACGTTATAACGTATTGCGTTATATGGTATGACGTTATAACGTATTACGTTATATGGGATGACGTTATAACGTATTACGTAATATGGGATGACGTTATAACGTAATAGGTTATATGGTATAACGTTATAACGTATTACGTTATATGGTATGACGTCATAACGTTATAGGTTATATGGTATGACGTTATAACGTAATACCTTATATGGTATGACGTTATAACGAAAATAGGTTATATGGTATGACGTTATACCGTATTACGTTATATGGGATGACGTTATAACGCATTACGCAATATGGGATGACGTTATAACGTATTACGTTATGTGGGACGACGTTATAACGTCTTGCGTTATATGGGATGACGTTATAACGTATTACGTTATATGGGATGATGTTATAACGTAATAGGTTATATGGTATAACGTTATAACGTATTACGTTATATGGTATGACGTCATAACGTAATAGGTTATATGGTATGTAGTAATAACGTAATACCTTATATGGTATGACGTTATAACGTAAATAGGTTATATGGTATGACGTTATACCGTATTACGTTATATGGGATGACGGTATAACGCATTACGTAATATGGGATGACGTTATAACGTATTACGTTATGTGGGACGACGTTATAACGTAATGCGTTATATTGGATGACGTTATAACGTATTACGTTATATGGGATGACGTTATAACGTATTACGTTATATGGGATGACGTTTTAACGTATTACGTTATATGGGAAGACGTTATAACGTATTGCGTTATATGGTATGACGTTATAACGTATTACGTTATATGGGATGACGTTATAACGTATTACGTAATACGGGATGACGTTATAACGTAATAGGTTATATGGTATAACGTTATAACGTATTACGTTACATGGGATGACGTTATAACGTATTACGTTATATGGGAAGACGTTATAACGTAATAGGTTATATGGTATACCGTTATAACGTATTACGTTGTATGGTATGACGTTATAACGTAATAGGTTATATGGTATGACGTTATAACGTAATACGTTATATGGGAAGACGTTATAACGTATTGCGTTATATGGTATGACGTTATAACGTACTACGTTATATGGGATGACGTTATAACGTATTACGTAATATGGGATGACGTTATAACGTAATAGGTTATATGGTATAACGTTATAACGTATTAGGTTATATGGTATGACGCTCTAACGTATTACGTTATATGGCATGACGTTATAACGTAATACGTTATATGGTATGACGTTAATACGTAAATAGGTTATATGGTATGAAGTTATACCGAATTACGTTATATGGGATGACGTTATAACGTAATAGGTTATATGGTATAACGTTATAACGTATTACGTTATATGGGATGACGTTATAACGTAAATAGGTTATATGGAATACCGTTATAACGTATTAGGTTATATGGTATGACGCTATAACTTATTACGTTATATGGTATGACGTTATAACGTCATAGGTTATACGGTATGACGTTATAACGTAATACGTCATATGGTATGACGTTATAACGTATTACGTAATATGGGACTACGTTATAACGCATTACGTTATATGGGATGACGTTATAACGTATTACGTTATATGGAATACCGTTATAACGTATTAGGTTATATGGTATGACGCTATAACGTATTACGTTATATGGCATGACGTTATAACGTAATACGTTATATGGTATGACGTTAATACGTAAATAGGTTATATGGTATGAAGTTATACCGAATTACGTTATATGGGATGACGTTATAACGTAATAGGTTATATGGTATAACGTTATAACGTATTACGTTATATGGGATGACGTTATAACGTAAATAGGTTATATGGTATGACGTTATACCGTATTACGTTATATGGGATGACGTTATAACGCATAACGTAATATGACACGACGTTGTAACGCATTACGTTATATGGGATGACGTTATAACGTATTACGTTATATGGAATACCGTTATAACGTATGAGGTTATATGGGATGACGCTATAACGTATTACGTTATATGGCCTGACGTTATAACGTAATACGTTATGTGGTATGACGTTATAACGTTAATAGGTTATATGGTATGACGTTGTACCGAATTACGTTATATGGTATGACGTTATAACGTAAATAGGTTATATGGTATGACGTTATACCGTATTACGTTATATGGGATGACGTTATAACGCATTACGTAATATGGGATTACGTTATAACGGAATACGTAATATGGGACGACGTTATAACGCATTACGTTATATGGGATGACGTTATAACGTATTACGTTATATGGAATACCGTTATAACGTATTAGGTTATATGGTATGACGCTATAACTTATTACGTTATATGGCATGACGTTATAACGTAATACGTTATATGGTATGACGTTAATACGTAAATAGGTTATATGGTATGACGTTATACCGAATTACGTTATATGGGATGACGTTATAACGTAATAGGTTATATGGTATAACGTTATAACGTATTACGTTATATGGGATGACGTTATAACGTAAATAGGTTATATGGTATGACGTTATACCGTATTACGTTATATGGCATGACGTAATAACGTAATACGTTATACGGTATGACGTTATAACGTAATACGTCATATGGTATGACGTAATAACGTATTACGTAATATGGGACTACGTTATAACGCATTACGTTATATGGGATGACGTTATAACGTATTACGTTATATGGAATACCGTTATAACGTATTAGGTTATATGGTATGACGCTATAACGTATTACGTTATATGGCATGACGTTATAACGTAATACGTTATATGGTATGACGTTAATACGTAAATAGGTTATATGGTATGAAGTTATACCGAATTACGTTAGATGGGATGACGTTATAACGTAAATAGGTTATATGGTATGACGTTATACCGTATTACGTTATATGGCATGACGTAATAACGTAATACGTTATACGGTATGACGTTATAACGTAATACGTCATATGGTATGACGTAATAACGTATTACGTAATATGGGACTACGTTATAACGCATTACGTTATATGGCCTGACGTTATAACGTAATACGTTATGTGGTATGACGTTATAACGTTAATAGGTTATATGGTATGACGTTGTACCGAATTACGTTATATGGTATGACGTTATAACGTAAATAGGTTATATGGTATGACGTTATACCGTATTACGTTATATGGGATGACGTTATAACGCATTACGTAATATGGGATTACGTTATAACGGAATACGTAATATGGGACGACGTTATAACGCATTACGTTATATGGGATGACGTTATAACGTATTACGTTATATGGAATACCGTTATAACGTATTAGGTTATATGGTATGACGCTATAACTTATTACGTTATATGGCATGACGTTATAACGTAATACGTTATATGGTATGACGTTAATACGTAAATAGGTTATATGGTATGACGTTATACCGAATTACGTTATATGGGATGACGTTATAACGTAATAGGTTATATGGTAACGTTATAACGTATTACGTTATATGGAATACCGTTATAACTTATTAGGTTATATGGTATGACGCTATAACTTATTACGTTATATGGTATGACATTATAACGTCATATGTTATACGGTATGACGTTATAACGTAATACGTCATATGGTATGACGTAATAACGTATTACGTAATATGGGACTACGTTATAACGCATTACGTTATATGGGATGACGTTATAACGTATTACGTTATATGGAATACCGTTATAACGTATTAGGTTATATGGTATGACGCTATAACGTATTACGTTATATGGCATGACGTTATAACGTAATACGTTATATGGTATGACGTTAATACGTAAATAGGTTATATGGTATGAAGTTATACCGAATTACGTTAGATGGGATGACGTTATAACGTAATAGGTTATATGGTATAACGTTATAACGTATTACGTTATATGGGATGACGTTATAACGTAAATAGGTTATATGGTATGACGTTATACCGTATTACGTTATATGGGATGACGTTATAACGCATAACGTAATATGACACGACGTTGTAACGCATTACGTTATATGGGATGACGTTATAACGTATTACGTTATATGGAATACCGTTATAACGTATGAGGTTATATGGGATGACGCTATAACGTATTACGTTATATGGCCTGACGTTATAACGTAATACGTTATGTGGTATGACGTTATAACGTTAATAGGTTATATGGTATGACGTTGTACCGAATTACGTTA